>NC_060274.1:109066846-109230406 GCF_021613505.1 Equus quagga | reverse complement strand
TGTGTGTGTGTGTGTGTGTGTACACCATATCTTCTTTATCCAATCATCAGTTGCTGGGCACTTAGGTTGGCTCCATGTCTCGGCTATTATAAATAATGCTGTGATGAACATAGGGGTGCATAGGACTTTTAGAATTGCTGATTTTAGGTTCTTAGGATAGATACCCAGTAGTGGGATGGCTGGGTCATAAGGTATTTCTATTTTTAACTTTTTGAGAAATCTCCATACTGTTTTCCATAGTGGCTGCACCAGTTTGCATTCCCACCAACAGTGTATGAGGGTTCCTTTTTCTCCACTACCTCTCCAACATTTGTCACTCTTGGTTTTGGATATTTTTGCCATCTAACAGGTGTAAGGTGATATCTTAGTGTAGTTTTGATTTGCATTTCCCTGATGATTAGTGATGATGAGCATCTTTTTCATGTGTCTATTGGCCATCCTTGTATCGTCTTTGAAGAAATGTCTGTTCATGTCCCCTGCCCATTTTTTGATCGGGTTGAGTTTTTGTTGTTGAGCTGTGTGAGTTCTTTATATACTATGGAGATTAACCCTTTGTTGAATAAATAACTGGTAAATATTTTTTTCCCAATTAGTGGGCTGTTTTTTTTGTTTCAATCCTGTTTTCCCTTGCCTTGAAGAAGCTCTTTAGTCTGATGAAGTCCCATTTGTTTATTCTTTCTATTGTTTCCCTCATCTGAGGAGTTATGGTGTCTGAAAAGATTCTTTTGAAACTGATGTCAGAGTGTACTGCCTATATTCTCTCTAGAAGACTTATTGTTTCAGGCCTAATCTTTAGTTCTTTGATCCACTTTGAGTTTATTTTTCGCTGAGGCCATTTTTAAAAAACATAAAAACTTTTATTGTTAAAAGTATTAACTAGGTATAAATATCAAATAGACTAAAGGATAAATTCAGTTTAATTTAACTGGTCACTTCCTTCCAAATATAAAGCCCACTATTACCTCTACCTGAGAAGACAGGTCTTCTGCTGTACACCTGGAAGCCTGGACAGGAAAGCCGAAGAAGACTGAACCAGCTGGCTGTCGCCCTCACCAGCAGGTAGACCTTTTTACTACTCCCAGAGTCCAAGCTACTCAGGCAAAAGCAATCCGTTCACATCAGTACGCAATCTTACTTCTTGGTTATATAAGTGTCTCCTACCGCAGGGATCCCATACCCTGTACGAGATGCATATGTAAAGATTTGGCTTCTTAGGACAGAATAATCTTAGGGCCTAAGATAGCAACAATAAAAGAAACTAGCTTTGGCAGACTGGTGTTACCATGAGTTAGTTCCAAGTGCTGAGCAAAGTATACTTGAGATAGCTGCCACACTCTACCTAGTTATATATCATCATGGGCTTCTGGGATATGTTCAGTTCCACTGTCTATTTATCGATTCCTATACCATTACCACTGTTTAATTATGATAGCTTTGAAGTATCTATCAACATCTAGTAGGACAAATTTCCCTTTGTGTTATTCTTTTTCAAAAACTTCTTAGCTATTTTTCTCCATCTACTCTTGCAATGACTTTTAGAATCAGTTTGTTAAAATCTATAAAAAATCCCCTGGGCAGACACCATCTTATCCAGGCAATCGAAGTTAATATCACCAGTAATTGGACAAAACATTATGTGCAATGAGATGATCAAAATATTACTTTAGTGGTATTCCTGCCAAAAATGCATAAGCTGAATGTAATCATGAAAAAAACATGAGATAAACTCAAAGTAAGGGACATTTTACAATACAACCAGTCTGTACTATTAAAAAATATCAATGTCAAGGCTAAAGATACATGAGAACTGAATGCAACACATGATCCCGGATTTTCTTTTACTATAAAACACATTATTAATTGGCAAAATCTGAAATAAAGTCCACAAATTAGATACTAGTGTTAATTTTATCCATTATTTATAGCGTTAATTTCCTGATTTTGGTACTTGGTCTGCAGTTATATAAGAGAATATCTTTGTTTTTCAGGAACAGACACTAAAGTATTTAGGGGCAAAGGGCATCATGTCTGCAGCTTACTCTCAAATGGTTCAAATAGAAAAACACTATGTATATGCATACGTATGTATTATGTATAGAGAGGGAAGAAAGGGGAGAGGAGAGGAGAGAAAAGAGAAGGAGCAGAATAAAGTAAATGTGATCAAATGTTAACATTTGGGGAATCTGGGCGAAGGATACAGAAAATTTTTTTCACCATTCTAGTAACTTCTCTGTAAGTCTGAAATTCTGTCAAGATAAAAATTAAATTTTAAAAAAGTCCCTTGAGGATTTTATTTGTGATAACCCATGAAGGAACATAATCTCTAACCATTTTCCTCATCTTTTCTGATATTTATCACTATGGTTTCACTGTTTTCTTGTTGTTTTTTATTTCTGAGTACATTATAATTTTCCATACAATTGTGAATAGACAGCTCTTTTATTTTCTAAGTGCTTGTTAATATACAGAAAAGTAATTTATCTTTCCAAGTTTAAACTTTATCCAATTTTCTGAATTCTATTATTAGTTATTAATTATCTTGAATTTTACAGTAGACAATCATATCATGTTAGTGATAACTTTCAGCTCTTTCTTTCCAATATATGTACCTTTTATTTTTTTCCTCTTCTTCTATTGTATTGGCTAAAACCTCTAGAACATGGTTGAATAGAGATGGTAACAAGTATTTTTGCTTTATTTTTTACTTTAATGAGGATACTGGTAATGTTTCACCATTACATAAGATATTTGATATTGGTGTCTTGTAGATAATCTATCAATAAAATAAATTTTCTCTTATTCTTGGATGTCTATGAATATTTTTCTTTACCAGGAATGGCTATGGTTTTTTAAAATAAAATTTTGATTGAAATGCAACATATAGAAAAGTACACAAGAGTGTAGCTTGATGCATTTTAACAAAATGAACACACTGAGTATCAGATTTTATTAAACTGCTTTTTTTGACATCAAGAAAATCACACTTGTTCCTTTAACTTGTTAAAGTAGTAAACTAAATACATTCCACAGATAAACTCAATTTGATCTTGATTTCTTTTTTATTAGATTTATCCTTGTCATCTTATATATTGTTTTATTTACTATTCCTTCCTATTTTCTTTTTCTACTTTTCTGATTTTACTGAAATAATCAAGCTTTCTGTTTTTCTTTCCTTTTTTCCTAGGAAGATTTACATTCTATCACCTCTAATATACTTTTTTAAACCCCCCAAAATCACTTTTCTAACAATATTAAGAATAAACCACATCTGGAAAGAAACTTGGCTATTAATGGTGGTTACCTCTGGAAAGGGGAATTAAGGTAACGAGTGAAGATGTGAAGACCTTTGCTTTTTCAGTTTGACCTCTTTTATTGTGAAATAAACACACGTATAGGAACATACATAACTATAAATGCATAGCTTAACAATGATCAAAAAGGTAAAACGTAATCATCATCCAAGCAAAAAAAATAGAGTATTGCCAGCACCCAGATGCCCCCTTACCTGCCCCTTCTGATCACAACCTCCTCCATCCCACCTCCTTCACTTCTAGAGGAAACCTATTTCCTGATTTTTATGGCAATCATAAAACTTGCTTTCTTTTAACAGCTTTATTAAAGTATACATTCCTAAACAATACTGTTTATTTTGGCCTAGTTTTAAAGTATCTGTGTATAGAATGACATAGTATGTATTCTTCCTGTGCTCCTTCACTCACAATTATGTTTCTGAGATTCATCCGCTTTGCTGGGAGTAGAGGTGGTCTGCTCATTTCCATTGCCAAATAGTATTTCTTTGTATGAATATATACTACAATTTATCCAGTCTATGTTGTGAGAATGGACATTTGGTTTGTTTCAAATTAGTGGCTCGTAATGCTGTTATAAACATTTTGTACATGTTTTCAGGTGCACAGAGGCCTATATTAGTTGGCTATAAATCTAGAAATGGAACTTGAGTCATAATGTATGGAAATCTTTACCTTTACTAGATAAGGCCAAACTGTTTACAAAATACTTGGTATTGGTATTGTCAGTCTTTTTAATTTAGCAATTCCTGTGGGTTTGTAGGCCTATCTCATTGAGGTTTTAACGTGCATTTCTCTCATCACTAGCAAGGTTGAGCACCTTGTCATGTTTATTGGCCAATTAGACTTTTCCTTTGAGAAAAATCAAGCCGTTAATACATTCTTCTACTGAGATGTCTTTTTCTTACTGATGTGTACAAATGTGTTATACATGCTTGATAAGGACCTTCACTTTTCACCCTGTGTATATCCAGATTATTTGACTTTTTTTTTTAAAGATTGGCACTTGAGCTAAGATCTGTTGCCAATATTCTATTTTTTTTTTTTTTTTTTTCCTCCTCCTCCTCTCTCCCCCCTCCCCTCTCCCCCTCCCCTTCCCCTTCTTCTTCTCCTCCTCCTCCTGCTGCTCCTCATCCTCCCCAAATCCCCCCAGTACATAGTTGTATATTGTAGTTGTGGGTCCTTCTAGTTGTGGCATGTGGGACGCCGCCTCAGCATGGCCTGATGAGCGGTGCCATGTCCGCACCCAGGATCTGAACCGGCAAAACCCTGGGCCGCTGAAGCAGAACGCACAAACTTAACCACTTGGCCAAGGGGCCGGCCCCTATTTGAATTTTAATTAACACATATTATACCTGTAAATTCTAAAACAAAAAATTATATGATCTTTAGCAAAGTTTTACTTCTCCCTATCCCCAATTTGTTTAAATGTTAGTTACAGAATGCTATATACATACATACACACATACATACACACATATATATATTTATATTATTATTTTATATTTTTATAAATCTTTTCTTAAGAGTTATACTGGGCTTCACAGTCCCTTTATTTAGATGCAACTCTAAGTTGTAGTGGTGTCTCTGCACACTACTGCTTCTTATATCCAAATCTTCCTCTTTTTTGGATTCATTTTTCATCTTACTGGGAGTATCTCTTCATACTATTTTCTCAAAAAGGGTGTGTGTCATAAACTCTCAGGTTTCTTATTTATTTTGACCCCCACTTAAACATCAGTGAGGCTGGGTACAGTTCTGTGTTCAAGATAATTTTCCCTCAGAACACCGAGGCACTTATCTTCTAACAAATCATTTACCAGTAGGACATCCAACACCAGTCTGATTCTTAGTCTTGAGTCTTTCTATGTGACCTGTTTTCTACCTCTGGAATCATAAGTGGTTCAGTAATGTAGAGAGAGATGCTTTTTGTCTGTTTTTGCATTTTTCCTGCTTGTTCCTTGGTGGACCCTTTATACTTGAAAACAAAGTTTTTAGTCAGCATACGGAAATATTCTTTATTTTCTCCCTTCCACTGTCTGATCTTTCCTTCTGTAACTCTATAAAATGGATTCTGGATCACTTAGATCTTTCCTCAAAGCATGAATTTTCCTCATGTATTTTCTCTTTTGGCGTCTTGATTTATGGTCTGTATATTTCCTCTACCTTATATTCATAAAAATTGGTTTAAGCCTATTATTTAACCCTCCAACTTCATTTTTATTTCGGCAATCAAGTCTTCAATATTGAACTAAGTAATTCTTTAATCATCCCTTTTTCTCCACAGGAGTTAGTTTGTAATTTATGGATCCAGTTCACTCTTGACTATGAGGAAACCTGTGATCAGAACTTCCTAAAGTTCACTCTGCTTCCTCATTATCTCCACCATGGCCGGGTGTTTGATTTGTTCATCTTAGTTATATGCCTTCAAGTCTAGTTTCCCTCAAATATGTAGTGAGCTGATCACCTATTCATACTAATAAATGAAGGACTACATTGGTTAGTAATTGTAGGAGGCATGGATTTCTTCAACAGTTGTATTAGTCTGTCTCCAAACCTCCAAATGTGGGTCTCTGCAGCTAAGTGGTACACTGACAGACAGGTTTCCCTTTAGAAGTGGAGAAAAGGAGAGCAGTTTTGCCTTACTATTGCCAAATAAGGAAGTCTGCATTTTGATAGTAATGTCCTTTAATGTACATCAATCCTTGATGGAGCTCCCTTTCTTTTCTTGTCCCCATTCCACCCTCCTCACCCAATCTATTGCAGAGGTCCATTAGCTAAAGCTCTGCTTTGTGCTTGCACTCTCTCCAATCCCAGCCTATTACAGCACTGCCTGCTCAACCCTCCCCAAAGCAAATCCCCTACTTTGCTTGAAGAGCTGTTCTCATAGCCTTATCCTGGGAACTAATGCCACTGTCAGAGCTCTTTATATGAAGGGAGGGAGAGAAGGAGTAGGGGAAATAACTGTTTTGTAGGTAGTCCCTTAATTATTTGCCCTGCTGTTCCATCTTTCCTCAGCCTGCTCCCTCCTCCTACACTTGCTAACTCTAGGGTTAGAGTTTCAGGAAAGAGGCCCATCTAAGAATTCTCTGACTTCCAGCATGCAGCAGGAGCATCTATTTGGGGTTGCATTTTATTCTGTTCTGGTTTCTCAATCAGTATAATTCCAACTACTTTCTATTATCCTGAAATCCCTCAGATTTTCTGGTAGTATTATAAAATAACAAGAATGATAGCAGTTAACATTAATTCAACATTAGCTAAATGTAAAAATTCTAAGTGCTTTGCATATATTCTCTCTCTTGATCCTCACAATAACCCTAAGAGGTAGGTACTAGTATCATCATCCTAATTTTACAGATGAGGAAATTGAGGCAAAAAAAAAGGAACTTGCTCAAAGTCACACAGTTGGTAAATGGCAGAGCCTGGATTCAGACATAGGTAATCTGGCTTCAAAGTCTCCCTTTTCTGTTTTGTAAAACAATTATGATTTATTCTTTTTCTTATGTCTGTTTTGTCTTTTTCAATGATATCTGAGAAGTATGGGAGGGTAAATGGGGGTGTTTGGTTCATCATTTTATAATGGAAACCCACTGTCTTCCTTACACCAGTATTGTTTTTATACTGCACTTTTAATTGGTAGAAATATCTTTTAGAAAAGATGCAAGATCTAGTGAAGGAATCTAGTGATGAAAACGAGCCCTTGGAAACTGTGTTCAATCTCAGAATCAAGAAAAGTAATGTATAGGATTCCCAGAATGAGAAGCCTGAAAGTGGCAATTTCAAAAGTATAGCTAAGTTTTTAAAAAAATCTAAGGAAACACTAAACAGCATTTTCACGTTCTCAGCAACTCATTAATTTATTATAACCACCACCAGAGAGAAGTTGAGAATGTCCTAAAATTTCAGTCCCGTCCTATTACCTGACGGTGGCCTGTTTAATAATTCAATTCAACTCAAATACATATATCTACTACACGCACTACGCTACAAACCGGAGGTAAAGAAATGAAAGGCACTGTCCCACTGTCCCTGCCCTTACGGAGCTTACAGTCTATGGGAGAAACAGATAAGTAAACAAACAACTATAATTCGGTGAGATAAGTGCTATGAGACAGGCACGTACACAGAGGGTGCCATCAGAACAGACACACAGGCCTTCCAAGGACACTTCCCTGGAATAACCCTTAGACTGAGTGTTCAAGGATATCCTATTATTGGTTTGGGGAGGTTAAACTGAATTTATCATTCTTTCTCTCAAATCTGCCCCTCTATCCACCTATCTAACACTGGTAATGAGCACAATGGTCCACAAAGAAAGCTTGAACTTTTCTTGACTTTTCCTTCTTCCCCTTCAATTAGTCGTCAAGTCTCATCTAATTCCACTTGCTTATATTTCAAATCAATTCCCTACTCTCTATTCCTACTACAATTACCTTAGTTGCAGCCTCCATCATTTCTTACCTTGGTAACTGTAATAACCTCATAACTGGTCTTTGAATTAAATCTCTTTACCAGTTAAAAAAACAAACTGATGCTGAAAACTCCCTTTGGGTGGTGCCCCACTTGATCTGGGCCCTCTTTAGCTTCTTCTCTCCACACTCTTTCCCACTATGTTGAACTCCCTACAGTTTTCTAAAAGACCACGCTCTATCTTGCCTAATTGCCTTTACTTGAGCTGCTTGGTTTCCATGGTTTGAGATGTTCCAACCCTCTCTTGCTAACACCTACTCAACCAAGCACATCCCTTCTGAAAAGTCATCCTGATGACCACTCCTCTTTCTCCATCCTCCCCACAAGCGGGTCAGGTACCTCTCCTGTGTGGTCCCACACCACACCACCTCATTGGGACACTTACCACAAAGAATTACACTCAAATTATTCTGTATTTGTCTCTTTACCTGATTCTCTACTACCTAGATCACTGAGCTAGCACAGTGCTGTTACATGGGAGGCAATCAAGAAGTACTGAGAGAGTGAAAGAATGAACGAACGAACGAAGATAGTTAAGTCTGTGAAAGCTAATGAGATAACCAAAGGAGATAATGGAGAGAAGGACAGAACATTGGAGCAATACCCACCTTTAGTGGGTAAGAAGAAAGAAGCTAGTGAAGGAAACAGAATGAACAATCAAAGAGGTAGGAAGAAAACATCTAGGGTTATACAGTGAAGTAACCCAAAAGAAGAGAAAAATTTAAGAAGGTACAGGTGGTCAACAGCATCAAACACTACAAACAAGTCAAAAAAGGTGAGAACTAAGACAAGGCCACTGATTGAGAGGCGGTTACTGGTGGTCTCGATACTGCTAATGCTGAGTTTACTCCTACCTCACTCTTCACGGCACTCAGAGACGATATTACTCAGCCACTGAGGCAATTTAGGGCTTACACAATAACCAAAGGTATGAAACTTACCTGTCCTAATCTCTTTTTTCCATGATTAAAAAATCGAAAAACAGAATATACAAAAGAAAATAAAATCCCACTATCCAGATATAATTGTCACTATTTCCTTTGTTTTTTTTAATGTTTATATTTGTACAAAATTGATATTATATTGAATTCTATATCCTAATTAAACAATTTCTTAATTATACTTAAGTTTAGTCAGCCCAAGTTAGCTTTCTCATTGTAAATCAATAAATTAGCATTCTAATTTATAAAAAGAAAAAAAGGTTATAGACTTAAATGTGCCTGCTTGGCCATGTGTGCACAATGGTTTTTCTGTCACATAACTCTAAAATTACCTCTTAATCTGTATCAATAAAATTATTTATGTTAAAAGATAGCACACCACCCTAAGTATCTTATCTTGACAGATTTGGGCTGGATTTTATTCTTCTCATGCTCTGGAGCTTGGCTGCTAAAAATAGGTTAGGCACTAAATATAGAAACATCTATAGCAGCTGCAGGATTTTTTCCTAGTTGATTTTTTTAATAATCTCTTCAGTCAAAATTAAATACACTGGCTTATAAATAATTTAATAAGTGTAAATTACACCATTAAGCATGCTTATCTGATAACTTGTTATATCTAGAAAAATAGCGTGAACCAGGGTTTTCAACACTCTTCTGAGATTTTCTTTTTTCAATATGGACTATGTTTTAGTGGAAAAAATAAAAAATAGAAGGAATGCAATATTTCTAAAAGTAAGAATTACTAGGTCAAAGGATGTGAACATTTTTAAGGCTTTTGATACACACTACCAAACTGAATCCAGAAAGGCTTGTGTTAAATTTATGCTTCCTTCAACATATGAGCTTCATTTCCCTATACTCTTGCCAACACTGGGTATTCTTAGTCTTTGCCCCCCTAATAGGTGAAAATAATATCTTATTATTTAATTATAATGTTTATAACAACAGTGGAAAATAAATATTTGTTCATATTTACTGATTTTTCTTTTTTATGAATGAATTGGCTATTCATGTTCTTTTACCTATTTTTCTAGTGGGCATTCACTTTTAAACTATTGATTTATAACAGCTCTTTATATATTCATGATATTAATCATTTGTTACAAACATTTCCTCCTTTTATCTTTTCATTTATGGTTTTTGACATGAGATGTTTTCAATTTTATAGTCATATAAATTAATCTTTATTTCTTCTTTGAAATTATATTTACAAAATTCTTCCCACATTCATGTTTTATAAATTATTCAAAGTTCTTCCTAATATGGTTACAGTGGAATAATACTGACAGTAGTGAGATGATTTATTTCTACCATCTAGTACACATTAAGTGATTCTGACTCCCTAAAACTTATAATCACAATTCCAGTAGTGGTCAGTACGAAACACAAGTTTAAAAACTAAGTTCTAGACCTTTCTTACTCCAATTTTAGCTGTTTAGATAATTTTTAAAAGCCAGAGTTTTGAGTTTAGAAAATTCATTCAAAGTTCCCTTTAACCCATATGAAACACAGATCTCTTGCTAGTTATCACCCACCTCTCAAAAACCTGTTAGGGATCCTTATGATGGGACAGGACTGAATGAAGCGCCTCCTAACTGGGTCCCATCGTATTTTCTTCTTACCTGTTACCACAATTATCAGCAATAAGTCAGACACATACAACACATGGCAAATAATACATAGTTACTGTAGTTAAAAAGACAGAAAAACAGGAAACAAAACAATACTTGAATACAGAAAGAAGTGATGTAAAGTAGCATTTAACCCTGTTTTGAAGGTCAAAACAAAATTAAATTAATATATAAGCAGTGATGAAGGTTTTCAACTCATCCCCAAAAGAATCCAGACAATTATGTACACCATTTTCCAAAAATGCATTCAATAATCACCAATGCCATCTTGTGGCAAAAATTCACCAGGAGTTTTACAAACAGATTAAAAACTATGACATTTTTAAAAGTCAGTGAGTGTCAAAAAAGGACTAAAATTAATTTGGCATAATGTAGGCTCCTGTTCTCTTCCAGGTTTGGTATTCTTTTATCAGTTATATGGTTAAGAGGATAAAGCAATGGGCACCATTCTTTAAATATGAAAATAAGCTGATCTTGGTATAATTAAAATTTTATGGTAGCAGCCAAATAAAACAAACATTTAATATCTTAGCACCTCCACTGGGGGGAGGGAGAAAAGCGGGGAGGAAATTCATCTACCTTCCCAGGAAGCAAATCAGCTCCACATTAATCCAAATTAAAACTTTTCTTACAAAATAGAAGAAAAATGCAAAGCATTATAGAACTGTTAAATGGGATAATTTTGTCTCTTCCCAAAGTTTTGATAGCTCCCAAAGACAGCAATTAATATTTGTACATAGTTTAAAGTTTACAAAGAGCGTCCACACATTTTACCTCGTTTGATCCTCACAGCAATCCTGTGTGGATCCCACAGTCATTTCATTAAGCCCCTGCTACGCCCTGAGACCCAGGCCAGACTCTACGGTAGTGAGGGGAGGATGCGACTCCACCCTCAGGAGCTCACGGTCTTGTGAGGAAGGGCAGATGTCTAAACAAATAATTACATTACAGGGAAGTAACTGTTATAACAGGGCCTATAAAAACACTTTGAGGAAGATATTACCATCTTAATTTTACAAGCAAGGAAGCTAAAGGAAAATTAAGTGACTTATTGCCAGAGCCAGGATTCAAGCCCAGGCCATTTGACTCTAAAACCTGCCTTCTTTCCACTACATCACACTTACTCTGTCTCAAAATCCTTAGAAAGCATACAGTTTTTGGTTTTGGCAATTGGAAATATATTTCGATGCTCATCAGCAAGGTCTGGTTTGTTTACATAGAGATACGCAAATTCTGTTTAATGAAATGTCATTACCTGCACATAAGTACTTAACATTGTGAAGACAACAGACTCATGGGCAACGGGAAAAATTATCTTGTAAAAGGGTTTATCTTTTAATCCTCTAAGTCTTTTAAATCACTAGTTTCCAAATGTTAGTCTATGCTAGGCTAAGGTGAAGCCTCATCAGTCCAACACAAAATGAGAAAAAGATGGACAAGGCAGTGAGTTTTTTAAAAAGGTAAGATGTTCCATTTAAAGGCCTGTCCTTTTTTCAGAGATTAGAAACTTTTTGTTATTAAGTATTCTTTATTTAATGAGATGAAGGTGATAGGAAATGATAGTTGGTTTTGTTTTTTATTATTCTTGCTTGGAAAAATAGAAAATTTGCAAGTCTATGTGTATCCCTCAAATATATATATATTTAAATTTAAGGTTTATGACATCCAAAAGTCTGGAGAACCACAGCTTTAAATCAATACAATATTGTTCATGACTCGTTAAGTGCAACATGGTAAACCACACTGTCAAAGGATACATAAAATGTATAAGAAACTTCCCTTGCCCTCAAGAAGCTTACGTTCTAATTAGGGAGACAAGACAGACACATAAAACAATTAGATAGCAATACAAGACAGAATATAACAAGTGATTAGCTTAAAATGACATTTTTATGTATCAAAAGCATTAAATTGTACATACCCTTTGACCCAGTTATTCCACTTCTAGGAATTTATTCCTAAAGAAACAATCATATACGCATGGAAAGATGTATGGACAAAGATCCTCACTATGATATTCTTTAATTTGGCAAAAAATTAGAAACACTTTTAATGTCCAACGATAGGTAGATTAAGTATGCTAAATAAACATACTTAAATACATTCATATTCTACGCACCACTAAAAAGTACATACAGTCATGCGTCGCTTAACGACGGGGATATATTGTGAGAAATACATTGTTAGGCAATTTCGTCATTGTGTGAACATCACAGAGAGTACTGAAGGGGAACAAAATTTGCCACCCCAAAATGTGTCTCTTTAACATGAGGATTATTTTAGGCCAATTTTTTTTTTTTTAACTTTTTTTTTTTTTTAAAGATTTTATTTTTTCCTTTTTCTCCCCAAAGCCCCCCAGTACATAGTTGTGTATTCTTCGTTGTGGGTTCTTCTAGTTGTGGCATGTGGGATGCTGCCTCAGCGTGGTCTGACGAGCAGTGCCATGTCCGCGCCCAGGATTCAAACCAACGAAACACTGGGCCGCCTGCAGCGGAGCGCACGAACTTAACCACTCGGCCACGGGGCCAGCCCCTTTAGGCCAATTATTTTTAAAAGACAAAGTTTTTCTGCTACCTCCCCCTTAACTGCCTAAAAGAATTCAGACCAAAAAACCTGTCTCAGGAAACAAGCTACCACCTTAGCATCACATGAACTAGGTGGTTGACAGGGAGGCACCTGGAAAAGCCTGTGTGTTGGGCTCCCCTCTGTGTTCTTCTGTTTCTGCGTGGCCAAACACTTGTTTTCCAAACATTTTCTCCTTTTCACCTACCTGTGAGCTGCCTTCCTTCCCTTTGAAGTCCCTGACTCTCCTCACTCCCAACATCGTCTTTTGTCTTTAGCTGAGCATGGTATTTAAGGTGAGGGCTTCAGCCATTTTGGTGAGTTACTCAGTTTTTCTGGGTTTCTCCCATGTATACATGTTATTAAATTTTTGTTTGTTTTTCTTGTTAATCTGTGTCTTGTCAACTTAATTCTTAGACCAGCCAGAAGAACCTCGAAGGGTAGAGGAAAATTTCTTCCTCCCCTATACTACTTGCACAAAACTAGATGGTACAGCTTACTACACACCTAGGTTATTTGATACTAATCTCTATGGGACCATCATCGCATATGTGGTCCGTCATTGACCGAAACGTCATTATGCGGTGCATGACTGTACAAGAATATTTACTAATGTGAGAAAACATTCACAGTATATTGCAAATAGAAAATGCAAGGCAAAAATAGTACTAGAGTATGAGACCACATTAATTTAAAAAAGTATATATATTCATGAAAAATACAAGAAAGATATACATCAAATTTTAATTGTGGTTATCTTTGGGTGGTTATCATGATTGATTTTTGTTTTTTTCTCCTTAGTGCTGGTCTTTATTTTCCAAGCTTTCTCATTAAGTATGCATTACTTTTGGACTGGAAGAAAAACAATACCATATTACTTTAATTTCTTCTAAAGTTATAAAAACAATACTGTAAAGAAACATACCAAAGTGTCAACAGTGGTTATGATTGGGGTTCAGTGTTATTACCCCTTTTATTTTATCCAAAAATTCCAAGACATATATTATTTTATTATGGAAAAATATACAACAAATTTAGAATAACACTGAGGGAATAACATTGAAAATTATTGAATCAAAGTTGTAATCAAAAATCCTTTTTGATGTCTTCTCAGAGCTCTGTCAAACATCTTCAGCCTGTTTCTCTCTCAGCAACCGACATAAGTCTGTCATCCGCACAGGCTAATGTTGACTCTATGGAGGTTATTCATGCAAGATCAGCACTGACTTCAGAACCCATGTTTTCTTTCTTCACCCAAAGAGCCGGAAAAAAAGAGAAACCAGCAACATAGCAAATATATGTCTTTCCAATTTCATGTAAATATATTTTTGGTCTAAAGTTTTGTTCACTGAAGCATAATTTTTATACATTTGAACTGCCAATCTTCACGGGATTGCTTCTACTCTCCAAAACAAAAACAAAAAACAATCTTTTCAACTATTTCCTCAATATTTTATTTTTTGCTGGCTTTCAAAATTTTTTCTCCTTTTTATTAATTTCACTATAAATATGACATAGCCATTGACTGAATCAAGACGATTGACTGAGCAGACTGCAAGCAAGCTCCCCTTCTCCTAATGCCCCACAAATAACACAAAAGCCATTTTTCAAAAATCCATAATCAAAACACCACAAGAAATGTCCTTAGTGGACTAAAACTATGAGGAATCACTGAAAGATGAAAAGCTGATAGAATCAGCTTAAAGAAAGAAATCACAGTCCTATAGGCCCAGAGTAGAGGGCTATTGCACATGGTTAGAGCAGCCCTCAGAGGAAACTAAGCATTATAGAATAATGATATTCTGTAATGATCAAGCATTATGGAATAGAGGGATTTGCTCTCAGATGGGAGCAGTGGCATCAAACAAAAAAGGTGTGACTCCCCAGGTAGGAACAATGAGTATAAACACTTGGATCAGGGAGACAAGACAGGGCCCTGGCTGGATTTAACCCCCAGGCAGAAGAGGGGACACTCGCACTAAAGAAGACTGGCAATTGGTACACTTCATCTCATTGCACATTCCATCTCTACCCACCGGCAGTGGAGACTTGCTGCAATACAGACGTAACACTCATAGGAAGGCCAACAAGGACTCTCAAGTAAAGATGAATGAGCACAAAACCAAGACTCAAACATGAAAAAGAGGCACTAGTGTGATAAACAGAAGAACCTACATCCAAAGAAAGAGAGTTAACAAATAAGGCCTTAGATTAAGTACAATTAATATCCTCAGAGATATCCAAGATAATAATACATTTATCAAAAAAATCAACTGGAACTCTTAGAAATTAAATTTTGATCACTGAACTAAAAAACCTAAGAACTGAAAAAATAAAAAGCAAATTAAATTAAATTAAAGTAATCTGAAAGACAGAGCTAAGAAATTCACCAGAATACAATACATAAGGAAAAAGAAGTAGAAAGCATTATAAAAAATTAAGATAAAAAAGATAATTGAGCAATCTCTATCACAATTCCAAGTGTCTTTTTTGCAGAAATGGACAAGCTAATCCTAAACTTCATATGGAAATGCAAGGAACCCAGAAAACCAAAACAACTTTAAAAAGAACTAAATTGGAAGACTCACACTTCCTGATTTCAAAACTTACTACAAAGGTACAGACTTCAAAACAGTGTAGTACTGGCAAAAAGATGGACATATATATCAACGGAATAGAAGAGAGTCCACAAGTAAACCCAAATATCTGTGGTCAATTGACTTTTGACAAGGGTGACAACAGTACCCAGTGGGAAAGAACAGTCTTTTCAACAGACTGGGAAAACTGGATATACTTTTAAACTTAGAATTCTATACCTAGGGGCTGGCCCTGAGGCCAAGTGGTTAAGTTTGTGCACTCCGCTTCAGTGGTCCACAGTTTCGCGGGTCCGGATCCTGGGTGCAGACGTGGCACCACTCATCAAGCCATGCTGAGGTGGTATCCCACACAGCACAACCAGAAAGACCTACAACTAGAATATACAACTATGCACTGGGGGGCTTTAGAGAGAAGAAGAAAAAAAAAGATTGGCAACAAATGTTAGCTCAGGTGCCAATCTTTAAAAAAACAAACAAACAAGAATTCTACACCTAGTCAAACTCTCACTCGGGTAGGGAGTAAAATTAAGACATTTTTGAATGCACAAGGACACAAAAATTTTGCTTCCCTCAGACTTCTGGTGAAAGAATTACTCAAAGATATGTATCTGGAATAAAAAAAAATTAACGTAACAGAAAACAAGGTACAAGAAAAGAGTAAGCAAAGAAGCCAGTAAAGCCTTTAAGTTTAAATAAGTGCTGATTAGAAAAAAAAAAAACAAAAACAAAATACAAAACCTTATGAACATTCAGAACTACAATCTCAGATGATATCAACAGGAGTAACTGTGAGGATAAAAAGAGGGGATGGGAGAAGGGAAAGCAGATGAATGGCAAAGTCCTTGTCTTGTTCAGAAGGAAGACACAGAAAGTGATTAATATAGGTATTGATAGAAAATATAAATTTAAGTACTGTATAAAAAATTTAAGGGGGCCAACCTGGTGTAGTGGTTAAGCTCATGCACTCTGCTTCAGTGGCCCAGGGTTCGCCAGTTTGGATCCCGGGCACAGACCTACACACTGCTCATCAAGCCATGCCATGGCAGCATCCCACATACAAAATAGAGGAAGACTGGCACAGATGTTAGCTCGGGGACAATCTTCCTCAAGCAAAAAGAGGAAAATTGGCAACAGATGTTAGCTCAGGGACAATCTTCCTCAGCAAAAAATAAATAAATAAAAAACTTAAGAATACTACATGGCTTCACTCCAAACATTTAAGGAAGATATAATACCTATGCTATGTAAATGCTTTCAGGGAATAGAGAAACTCATTTATGATACTAGTAGAACTCTGCTATCAAAATCTGATAAAAACATTAAAAATAACTACAGGTCAATATCCCTTATAAATATAGGCATAAAAGTTCTAAACAAAATATTACCAAATCAAATGAAAGTTACATAAAAAGGATAATACATCGTGACCAATTGAAATTTATTCCAAGAATGTAAGACTGATTTCACATTCAAAAATCAGTATAATTCACCACTTTAACAGAATAAGGAGAAAAACCATATGATCACCTCAGTAAGTGCAGAAAAAGCATTTGATAAAATTCAACAGCAAGCAAACTGGGAAAAAAAGAAATTTATGCTCACACAAAACCTTGTACACAAATGTTCATAGGAGCTTCCTTCATAATAGCCCAAATCTGGAAACTACATTCCAACAAACGAATGGTCAAACAAACTGGTACATCCACACCATGGCACACTGCTCACTATCAACGAGCTGCTGGAATGTGCAACAACCTGGACGGCTCTCAAGGGAATTTATGCTGAATAAAGAAAGCCAACGTCAGAAGGTTACATATTACATGACTCAATTTACATGACATTCTTGAAACGACAAAATTCTGGAGCTTGAGAACAGATTAGTGGTTGCAGGAGGTTGCCAGGGGAAGGGGCTGTGGCTATGAAAGGGTAACATGAGGAAGCCTTGTGATGGATCTGTTCTATATCTTGACTGGGTGGTCACACAAATCTACACGCGAGATAAAACTACACAGAATTCAACACAAATACACACACACAGACACAAATGAGTGCATGTAAAACTAATGAAATCTGAGGAAGGTCAATGGATGGTGTCAATGCCCATTTCCTGGTTGTATTATTGTACAATAGTAACAAGAAGTTATTCGGGGAAACTGAATAAAGAGCATATGGAGCTCTCTGTATTATTTCTTACAACTGAATGTGAATCTACAATACCTCAAAGTAAAAAGTATGAAAATTAAGTAGATAAAAAGCAAAATGAAGAAAAAGCTGATTATACTGATATGAGGCAGACTGTATTTAAAATGATATATCTGAAACAATTTTTAATATTTTAATAGTTAGAACTACTGACAGAGAACACAATATAAGAATTCTGATTCATGTGGCTAAGCCGTGTGGTAAGGTCCTACTGCTTTATACAATGCAGTATCTATAATTTCAGGGGCTGGCCTTGTGGCATAGTAATTAAGTTCGGCATCCTCCACTTCAGCTGCCCAAGTTCAGGCATTTGGATCCCAGGCACAGACCTATACCACTCGTCAGCAGGGCTGTGGCAGCAACCCACATATAAAGTGGAGGAAGACTGGCACAGATGTTAACTCAGGACTAATCTTCCTCACCAAAAAAAAACCAAACAAACAACCCAGAATTTCAAAAGAGAAGCAAATTAATACTACATTCAGAATCACTGCACAGTTGTGAAGACTGTTTACTGCACAAGAGCTCCAGGCCAAGTGGGAACACAATATAAGAATTCTGATTCACGTGGCTAAGCCGTGTGGTAAGGTCCTACTGCTTTATACAATGCAGTATCTATAATTTCAGGGGCTGGCCTTGTGGCATAGTAATTAAGTTCAGCGTCCTCCACTTCAGCTGCCCAAGTTCAGGCATTTGGATCCCAGGCGCAGACCTATACCACTCGTCAGCAGGGCTGTGGCAGTAACCCACATATAAAGTGGAGGAAGACTGGCACAGATGTTAGCTCAGGACTAATCTTCCTCACCAAAAAAAAAAAACCCAAACAAACAAACAACCCAGAATTTCAAAAGAGAAGCAAATTAATACTACATTCAGAATCACTGCACAGTTGTGAAGACTGTTTACTGCACAAGAGCTCCAGGCCAAGTGGGGGCTAAAACACAGCCTGCACTCTACTCCCCAACGCACCCATGGGACTATGTCTACTTGAAAGAGGCATTTTTTAAAAATTTGCACAATGGCACACTTTGGGCCAGCAGTAACCCACTTGTTAAGTAAATGATTTCTTTTAAACATAGGAGAAAGAACATTTGCTGAGTATCTACTCTATTCCCAGCACTTAGCTATACTCATTTTTAAATTCTGCCTTTTGCCTTTCAAAACAAGAAAACCTAAATCCATATTTTAGTTCTGTTGTGCTGCTTGGGTATAGAGTATTCCTTAGAAAGCTTCAGTTCTGTTTCAAATCCTTTTGGAAACAAAGTGATATATAAATTAATACAAACTAAAACATGAATTGCAGTGCTATATTGTACTGTGTTATGGTTTAGTCATGGCATTATATACACGTGTTTGTGCCTGTGTATGAGTGTGTATGAAAACAACTGCACTCTTTAATATCAACAGTTCCAAGAACTCATTTAATCCTCACCACAACTCTATGAGATAGATACTATTATTATTCCCAATTTATATATGAGGAAATTAAGACACAGAGAGAGTAAGTAACTTCCCCAAGGTCATTTAACTGAGCAAGTGAAAAATCTGGGATTCAAATCCACGCAGTTGGGATCCAAATCACGCTTAACCACTCCACAATAATGTTCTGAGTCACAATTGAATTTGGCACCTGAAAAAGCATGTCTAATAGAGTCACTTGATAAATACTTGTTGAATGAATGAATGAAAGAACGAATGAATACTAAGGCAGTGATTCTCAACCAGAGGTGTACTCTCCCAACTACCCCCCCTCCCCCAAAGAAGCTGCTCTCCTCTCTCAAGATTCTGGTTTTATCCCCTATTATACCATCATATTGCTACTTTACTAAAAATAAAAACCATAATAAGTCCTTGTAACTAGTGGAATAACTGTAACATTTCCCATCCCTTAGATTTTTAGGAGTCAAAAAAAGAACAACTGTGCTGGCAACTGGAACAAGCACTCTGATTCTTTTAAGGGCCTTCAAGCTAGGGTGTGAGCAGCTGTTGACTACTTACTGGCTTCTACTGTACTTCCCTGATATACACACAGGAAGCGTATCTTTAGGGAGTTACAACATTGAGGCAAAAGCAGTTATCCGCCTCTGAGACATCAGATACGTTATAGCTTCTGTTTTTAACTACACCTCATATTTTATTTATTTATTTATTTCAAACATTCTATTTTCATATATATATCTCTGTTTATAACCCAACTCAAATATTTTTGGCACTAAGAGAGGAATAAATGGTAAATGAATGACATTTGCTGGTTCTTGCTTTCTCTGTTGCTTGCCATTTCTGTTGTTCATTAAAACATGCTCATTTCCCCTGCCATGCTTTATTTTTCTGTTTTCTTTCACTTTAGTCTCGTCTCTATTCTGACATTACTCTTCTGACGTTTGTGGCAAAAAACAGACCTATTATAGACTTCTTCTAAATCTTAAGCTGCTCTTTGTCATTTGGTTTATATTATTCGTTATTCAAGTATTACTTTACCGAAAAGTAGCCTTGTTGGTTGAGGAGTTTTGTCTTTCGGGGAGAGGGGGGCATAGGAGGAGTTGTATCCGGCTCAAACTGTTCCAAAAGGTAGAGCTGATATTGAAACCAGTGTTCGTAAATTACTGAATTCTAACCTATACCCTCCTTCCTTAGAAATACTAAAACCAAAATAGGCTAAAGATTTTACAGATTAAAAATTAATCAAAAAGCATTATAATTCATAAACCTGTTAGATTAAAATATTAAATCTGAATCTAACAAACAAAATTCCTGAGAAGACTTCTGATTTAAAACAGCCTCATCACATTCTCAATGTTTAAGAATGGCTGCCGAGACTTTAAAAGTTTTAAATAAAAACTACACCCTTTTGGAACAGTTTAATCTTTTAACAGGAAGAATTAACTATAAACTATATGTATACTTGATGGTCTCTAAAGCTTTAAAAATTCTACAGTTCTCAATGTAATCAGAAATGCTCCAAAAATCTTAGAATTTACCTGGTACAGTGGTTCCTGAGATGCTGGACTAGCTGGCTTGCTGCAAGCATATTAAAAATAACAATAAACACAAAATCAAAAAGATTACCAGGTCCATCCCAGTAGGTTTGGCATATTAACTTTGATGGGGAATCAGGTTCCACTGAGACTAATAAAATTCTTGGCTCTCTTCCCAGAAAAATGTACATATACTCACAATTTTACATATGATATAATCCCCTGAAGACCATCCACAGACTCATGAATTGATGGACTCCAGGTTAAAAAATAAAAAGGATTTAGAGACAGAATGTTATCATTGTTTTCAAAAGGGTGGCTAAATGAAAGGAGGAAGAGATTTATTCCTAATTCTACTAGAAGACACAACTGGGAGAAACTTACAAAAGTTGCAGCTGAACCTAAGGCAACTCTGTAATAATTAGAGTCAACAAGTACTCTGACAGCTCTCTCCACAAAGTAATAGGCAGCTCGTTAATCTAAGAGGTTGAATTAAACAGACCTCTTTAAAATAGAGGTTAAAAAAAGAGCTATTGCAGAAAGGATTCCCACATTGGGTGGAAGATAGGGCAAGATGACTGCCAAGGTCTTTTTCAATTTTAACATTTTACGATTCTAAGAAGTTTTAGAAGAGGGGGGAAAAAGGAAAAGAATAAAAAGTTAATTAAAAAAATTTTTTTCACTGCTTATAGGTTGTCTTCTGTGTTTAAGACTAAAAAAAAATAAAATAATCTTCATTTGTGCTCTATGTGTGTCTGTGTCAATGTGCCTGTCCTGAAATGTAAACTATAGCCAGAGGATCTCTTTTTCTTAATTCAGCATTGCCTTCTTCCTTTTTATCTCCAACAAAACTCCATTCTTAAAAAAACAATGAGTACAGAACACATCCAACAACCCTAGAAAATAATCCAATCAGTTTCTTTACAAACAACTAAATATTTGAATCCTAACTCTACTGAAATAAAAATTTCCAGTAATAACCCAGTCGAGAGTCAGACTACCTTATTTGGTCTTTTCTTGCTTCTGGATTTCTTTCACTCTAACTTGAGTATCCAGAGAATAACCTCTCTCCCCAAAAATATCCTTGAGAGGAAAAAAAGATTAAGTACTAGGTGCAAGTAGATGTATGAGACTAAATATGAAACACCGACTTTTCAATCAATACATTTTGGGAATGCCTGACGCACTTAAATTTTGCAAAGCCCCTCCTTTAAGGAGCATCAAAGATGCTTAGCTCTTTAGAGACACAGAGCCCTCCCCATTTCTGCAAGTGAAACTGAGGAACTAAGCAGAAAGAAATCTACAAATTCTGATAGTTAAATGATTGTATCCAGAAATGTCATTTGTTTCTTTTGCTACTCATTCTGTTCCTTAATTAAAACTAGAAAAGTAATCAATTTTGAAAGTAAAGATACAATTGCTCTTTATGAATTCACTTTTCCTTCTCTCAGGTCACCATTTTCTGTTGGCAAATGAAAGGTCTTCTAAGAAAATACCTAGACTTGACCAAAGGCAATAAAAATTTGGTCAGACTAAATCTGGCAAAAAGTAATAAAATATTTACAAAGTAACAAATGTTTAGCATCTGATATTTTGAAAACTGCTTTTAAGTCTAATACTTAAAGACAAGCTATTCTGACAAACCAATAACAATCCTGTTACGCAATAAGCAGAGAGTCAATAAAAATATCCTACATACAAAACTAGAAACTGTCAGATAGGAATACTGCCAAAGTAGGCATGATTTCTTGGAAGACATCTGCATGAAGCATTATACTCAGAAATAACAGCTATTCTTTACTCAGAAATACAAATTTCAAAAGATAACATTTCACAAGAAGATTTGCATTGAAGCCTTTCTTCTATAAATGCACAGATAAGTTTTGGACTTAAAATCATAATTGAGCAGAAAAAAATTCTGATGTAGCTTTAAGAAGTTACTTCTCTCTGAATGGTTTTCTCAAAGCTTTGTTTTGCATGTGCATGCATATTTAAAGCTAAATATACTACCTCTCTCTAAAGTACCCAGTTTGAAGTGCCCATTATAAATTTCATATTCCTGAATCAAGTGTGTGTGTGTGTGTGTGTGTGTGTGTGTGTGTGTTTTAATGAGGAGTCCCCAGGAACTGCTTGTTTTTTTTTTAAGCATGCTTTTTGGTGAGGAAGAGTGGCCCTGAGGTAACATCTGTTGCCAATCTTCCTCTTTTTTTTTCTCCTCAAAGCGCCAGCACATAGTTGTATATCCTAATTCTAAGTCTAGTTCTTCTGTGTGAGATGATGCCACAGCATGGCTTGATGAGCAGTATGTAGGTCCAAACCCAGGATCAACTGGCAAACCCTGGGCCACCGAAGTGGAGTGCCACAGACTTAACGACTACAGGGCCAGGCCCTGTTTGTGTGTGTTGTAAGGAATTTGTTTTATGTGACACCAAGATGTTTGTGGTTAGTGTTTGTTTGATCAATTACACATCTGATTCAAATTAACTGAGCTGACAGCTTGTTGATAAAACCATATGGCAAGAGCTACCGAGGATAAAAACAGAAACAACTCAAAAAAAACACCATTCAACTCCAAAACTCTCTCATTTTTTTGGCTAGTCATCATCCTTCAAATTTCACTATCTAGTCTTACAGACAATTCAATGATGGCATATTAGATAAAGCTTGGAGCAAATTCACTGACAGTATAGCAAATATAAAAGGGAAGAGCATGAGATCAGGCTAAATTCCAAATGCAGCAGGAAGCCACAGAAGGATTTTGATCTGGGAAGCAATAATCATAGATGTACTTTAGGAAGATTAATCTTGTCTCAGTATATAGGAAAAGACTAAAAAAGAAAAGTAGGAGGCCTTAAAAATAGTTTAGGGAGGGACCGGCCCCATGGCCGAGTGGTTAAGTTCGTGTGCTCTGCTTTGGCGGCCCAGGGTTTCGGCAATTCGGATCCTGGGCAAGTACGTGGCACCGCTCATCAAACCATGCTGAGGAGGCATCCCACAGGCCACAACTAGAAGGACCCACAACTAAAAATGCACAACCATGTACTGGGCGGTTTTGGGAGAAAAAAGAAAAAATTTTTTAAAAAATTTAAAAAAAAAAAGTTCAGGGAGAACAACAAAGTGAGCCTTACAAATTATACAGGCTACTAAAAATCAGGCTGCATTTCAAAATTCTAAATTTATATGTCAGTTTGTGATGTGAAGTTCGGAATATATTTGCCCCCATTATAAACTGTTACCAGGTCGGTGGGCCAGCTCACAAAAGTCTGCTCTACCCACAGTGATACCTATAGTACTGGAGTAATAGTAGTACAGTCTACCATTTTAGAACCTTATCTCACTCAGTTCTCAGGCACATTTGACAAGGTGACCTCTCCCTCCTTGAAAGACTTTCTTCTCTTGGCCTCTGGAAAACCAAGCAGTGCTGGTTTACCTTGTATTTTACTGACCTTCTTTGCTTGCTTTTCCTTTCCTTCTCACCTTCAGGAGTCATAGTCTTCTCCTTATTTCTATTTAAACTTCCTTGGGGATATCATCCAGTCCAGTGGTTTTAAATATCATCTGTAATGCTAATAATTCCAAAATTTGTATCTTGAGCCTCCATCTCTCCCTGGAGTTTGATCTATATTTGAAGACTGCCTACCCTATCTCCTCTACTTGGAGGTCAAATAGGCATCTCAAGTCTAAGATAGCTAAAACAGAACTCTTGATTGATCCCCCAATCCTGCTTCTTCCAGTCTGTCCCATCCCATTTAATGACACCATCACCCATCCAGTTGCTCAAGACTAAAACTTAGGAGTTGTCCAGATTCCTCTTTCCTTCATACTTCACAGTAAATCCCGTTAACGCTATTTTCAAATACATCTCATTTTCAATCACTTCTCACCACCTCCACCTCGTACCCTAGTTCAAGCCACCACCATCTTTTTAGGAGACTACTACGAGAGTCTTCTAAATGGCCTTTATCCTTCACGTCTACCTTTTCCCTCAACCCATTCTCCATCCAGCAGCTAGAGGGAACTTTTAAAAACGTAAATCATAGCACATCACTCCCCCGCTTAAAATTGTCCAATCGCTCCCCCTAGAATAAAGAAAGCTCACAAATTCAGCTTTAGACATGCCAAACTTGAGGGGCAGGAGGCATGTAAGTGGAGACATGGAGAAAGCAAGTATATGGTCCTCAAGAGAGATTTGGGCAGAAGTTACAAAGTGCCCTTACTTATTGGCACATGCATGAAAACCGAAAACCACAGATTTGAAAGAGAATACCTAAAATAAGTTGACAAAGAAGGGCAGAGGCATATGATTAAGACTTGAGGACTCCAACACATTAAGGCCTGGTAGAAGAGGAAGAGTTGACAAAAACGACTAAGTATGAGAGAAAACCAGAAAACATAGAAAGAAAACCAGACTTGATGCCAGGGAAGCCAAGAAAAAAGGATGTTTCAAAATGAAGAGAGACTGGGGCCGGCCTGGTGGCACAGCAGTTAAGTTTGCACATTCCGCTTCAGTGGCCCAGGGTTCGCTGGTTCGGATCCCAGGTGTGGACATGGCACCGCTTGGCAAGCCATGCTGTGGTAGGTGTCCCACATATAAAGTAGAGGAAGAGGGGCATGGATATTAGCTCAGGGCCAGTCTTCCTCTGCAAAAAGAGGAGGATTGGCAGCCGATGTTAGCTCAGGGCTAATCTTCCTCAAAAAGAAAAAGAAAAAGAAAAAAACGAAGAGAGATCAAATAAGATGGAGATTGAAAAACGTCCACTTTGATTTGACAACACATATGCCATTTGTGACTTTAGCAAGAGCTACTTCAAAAACATGATGGCAAGCTATGGCAGTGAAGACAGCAACTCTAGTCAATGCTTTCACAAACTCGGCTATAAAAGAAAAGGGAGAGACAAAAGAGATAAAACTTGAGCAAGCTCAAATGGTAAAGAAATGACTCAATGGAGAGAAAGAGATTGAAGACACAGGACAGAGAAATGATAATAATGTAAACTTTCTGAAAAGGCAGGACGGGATGGAATCAAGGCACAGATGGAAGGATGCTACAATTATTTCTGATAATATTCAACATAAAATTGTACTTGAAAAAAAAGTATTTGGAAAGCCATAGAAAAACTGTCTGTGCTAAATTCCTAGGTAAAAAAAAAATAATGCATTTAGACCTATAAAATGTAAAATAACCTCAACTCAACTCTCTTGCATGAGTAACTATAGACACTGACAATACTAACTCATTCAGTAAACGTGTACTAAAAGCCAGCTATAAGCTTGGCAGTGTTCTTATCTCTGTGGAAGATGATAGAGAATAAAACATTATTTTTACACTTAGGGGCCCACAATTAGTAAGCAGATAAGTTCTGAAACAAATAATTGCAATGCAGCGTGATAAGTACTGTGGTCCTGTGTATATACAAAGGAAGGTGGTGACACAAAGAAGAGGCACCAAGCATGGGCTTTGAAGTCAAACAGACCGGGTCTGAATCCTAACTCTGACATTTATTAGCTATATAAACTCTAAGCAGGTTATGTAGCTTCTCTCTAAGCCTCAGCTCCCCATCACAGAATGGGATGAAAAAGTTACTTACCTCACAAGATTATGAGGATTAAATAAATTAATGCTCGTAAAATACCCTGAACAGGGTCAGACACACAGTAACTACTCAGTACAAGTAAGCCATCTGTATTAAAAGTGAGAATAGAAAAAAGCGGTATAAAGTCTACTTGGGTGGGTCTTAGAAGACAATTGGGAGAACGGCACTCCGGGAAGAAGATACAGTACATAGAGAATCATGACACAGGTAGTACTGCAGGAAACTGCATGTTTTTTTTCAAATCTCTCCCTCCTAACCTACCTTGTTCCAAGAATTTAAGGCAACAAACTGCAAATGCTTCTACACAGTAGTCCCCCTTTATCCATGGTTTCAGTTACCCCCAGTCAACCACATTCTGAAAATATTAAATGGAAAATGTCAGAAATAAACAATTCCTAAGTTTTCAATTGCATGCCCTTCTGAGTAGTGTGATGAAATCTGGCACCGTCCCACTCAGTCCAGCTTGGCATGTGAATCATTCCTTTGTTGGATCTCCAACCATCATCATGGCTCAATAATCTTCTTCCTGACTTACTGTCAGAAGGTCAACAGTAGCCTAATGCTACGTCACAATGCCTACGTCATTCACCTCACTTCTTCTCATCATGTAGGCACTGTATCATCTCATATCACAAGAAAAATGGTGAGTACAGTAAAATAAGATATTTTGAGAGACCGAGAGAGAGACCACATTCACATAACTTTTATTAAGCATACTGTTATAACTTTTCTATTTTAATACTAGTTATTGTTGTTAATTTCTTACTGTGACTAATTTATAAATTAAATTTTATCATAGGTATGTATATATAGGAAAAACATAGTATATATAGGGTTTGGTACTATTCATGGTTTCAGGCATCCACTGGGGGTTTTGGGATGTATCCCCCTGTGGATAAAGGAGGACTACTGTATAGCTGAAATATAAAATGAAAGACATTAATGGTGAGGTTGGAGAGGTAAAAAGGGAGAAAGAGTAAAGTTAGCGTAAGGAGGAAAAATTGACAAGACTTTGTGACCAACTGGATAAGGGGTGAGCCAAAAGGAAGGAATCTAATGTGATTCCCAGGTTTCTGGCTTGAGTCACTAAATTGATGAGGTAGCCATTAAATTAGTCAGGATAAGGAGCACAGAAGGAAGAACAGGTTTGGCAGGAAAGACGATAAAATTGTTTTTGGATACGTTGAAGTTAAGGTACTCATCAGTCACCTGTGTGGCGATGTGTAGTAGCAAACAAGGCAGGAAAAAAGGTCTGGGCTGGAGACAGACTTGGGCGTTGTCAGGATATTAATGCTAACACCCAGGGAAAATATAAGAGTAAGCAGGGGAAAACACAGACACTCTTGCACACCAATATTAAGGGGCAGATAAAGGAAAACTAGTGAGAAGTTCAAGAGATAAAAAGATAACTAAGAGCTCTTTAGGAACTGAGACTTTGTCTAATTATTATCTATTCCTCAGCTCTAGCACAGAAGGTAGTCAATATCACAATCTAGAGAAGTTGGGTAGGAGGAAAACTAAGAGATATCTAATGGATTTAGCAATTAGGAAGTTATTACCTTAGCAAGAGCACTTGAGTAGAACAACGGAGGCAGAAGTGAAACTGCAACAGATTGAAGAGAAAAAAAAGAAGTTGAAATAAACAACAGAGTCTATTTCTTGTGAAAGCTTGCCTTTGAAGGAAAAAAGTAAAGGACATCAGCTAGGAAAAAAACCTCAAAGGTTATCCATATGAGAAATTGAGGAGAAATAAATTCTACCTGATAAAATAACAGAAAACATAAACAAGTGTCTATAAGTAAAACATTTCAATATAGAACAGTTTTAAGAGAATCTCAAGTTGCTACTAGTGATATGTAATTATTTATATAGCATTAAATAAAATATTGTTCACTGATAAAGAACTAAAAGGAAAGCAAAATATCAAAATATTGATATAGTTGTCTTTAAGTGGAATTACTATGGATGATTTTCCCCGGTTTCAAGTTTTCAGTATTTTCCAAATTTTAATAAGAGCTTGTATTCCTTTTATGGTGGTGGTGGTGGTAGGAGGTGGAAGACAATAAGCTTTACCAAAGTTAATGATGCTTCAAGGACAGAAAAGATGTAACAGATTCTAATTCAAGGGAGATAGACAACAGAAAGAGATGAGGGCTGGCCTTGTGGCCTATGGTTAAGTTTGGCACACTCCACTTTGGCAGCCAAGATTTGCAGGTTCAGATCCCGGGCACGGATGTACACCATTCGTCAGCCATGCTGTGGCGGCAACCTACATACAAAAAAAAGAGGAAGATTGGTAAGATGTTATCTCAGGGGTAATCTTCCTCAAGCAAAAAAAGAGGAAGATTGGTAATGGATGTTAGCTCAGGGCAAATCTTCTTCCACCAAAAAAAAAAAGAAACAAATGAAATATAAGTAGGCAGAGAACAAAAAAGAAATGGAAGGAGCCAGCCTAGTGGCCATATACAAAACAGAGGAAGACTGGCACAGATGTTAGCTCAGGGACAATCTTCCTCAAGCAAAAAGAGGAAGATTGGCAACAGATGTTAGCTCAGAGCCAAGCTTCCTCACCAAAAAAAAAAAAAAAAAAAGGAAAGAAGGAGAAGGAAAAAATAAACCAACACATAACAAATCTTCATTGGAAGTAGCACAAAGGAGTACAAACACTGCTGAAAACATAGTAAGGAACATGGATGACAGGACTGGGAAAGGCAAGCACGATATAAATGAACTCTGAAAACCATAAAACTTCATTGAAAGAACTAAAAAAGATCTAAATAAATGGAAAAACATCCCATGTTCAGGGATTGGAAGATTTAACATTATTAAGGGGGTAATACTCCCCAAACTGATGTACAGATCCAACACAATCCCTACAAGAAGCCCAGCTGAATTCTAGGTACAAACTGACAAGCTGATTCTCAAATTCATATGGAACTGCAAGAGACTCAGAATAGCCAAAACAATCCTGAGAAAGAATGAAGTAGGAAGACTTACACTTTCTGACTTCAAAACTTGCTACAAAGCAATGGTAATTGCGATAGTGTTGCATTGGCACATGGACAGATAAATAGACAAATGGAACAGAATTGACAGTACAGAAATAAACCTATATGTTTATGGTTAATTGATTTTCAACAAGGATGCCAAGACTATTCAATGAGGAAAAAACAGTCTTTTCAACAAATGGTGCTGGGACAACAGGACAGCCAGTTGAGATAACCCTATCTCACACCAAACATAAAAACTAACTCAAAATGAATCAAAGACATAAAGGTAAGAGGAAAACTATAAAACTCTTAGGAAAAAGCACAGGAGTAAGTCTTCATGACCTTGGATTTGGCAAAGGATTCTTAGACATGACACCAAAAGCAACAAAAGAAGAAAACAGATAAATTGGACTTCATAAAAATTAAAACTTTTGTGCTTCAAAGGACACATTTAAGAAAGTGAAAAGACAAACAGAGAACAGGAAAAATATTTGCAAATCATACATCTGATAAGGGACTTGTATCTACAATATATAAAGAGCTCTTATAATTCAATAATAAAAAGACAAGTAATCCAATTAAAAATCGGGCAAAGGATCTAATGGACATTTCTCCAAAAAAGACATACAATTAGTCAACAAGCACATGAAAAGATGTTCAATGACAATTATACCTCAAAACAGCTGAAAAATAGAGAAAAATAAATATAAAATTGTATATAATTATTAATTATATATAATTTAATTATATATAAATATAAAATATAAAAATGAAAGAAAGGATGCTTCACATCATTAGTCATCAGGGAAAGGTAAATCAAAAACCATGATGAGATGCCACTTCATACGCACTAGGATGGTTAGAATCAAAAAGTCAGATAAAAACAAATGTTGACAAAGACATGGAGAAATTGGAACTTTCATACACAGCCTGTAGGAATGTAAAATTCTGGCTGCTCTGGAAAAGTATGGCAGTTCTTCAAATGATTAAACCCAGAACACAGAGTTACCATATGACCCAACAATTCTACTCCTAGATATATACCTAAGAGAAATGAAAACATATGTCCACACAGAAATCTATACACAAATGTTTATAGCAACATTATTCATAACAGCTAAAAAATGGAAACAATCTAAATGTCCATCAATTGATAATGGATAAACAAAATGTGGTATATCCATACAATGGATTATTATTTAGCCATAAAAAAGGAATGAAGTACTGAAACTTGCTTCAACACCAACGAACTTTGAAAACATTATGCAAAGTGAAAGAAGGCAGTCACAAAAGATGACATACTATATGATTCCATTCATATGAGAAAGTCCATAATAGGGAAATGTATAGAGACAGGCAGTAGGTTAGCAGCTGCTTAGGGGGTAGAGGAGATGGGAGCAGGAGGATAAAGGAGTGACAACTAAAAGATATGGGCTTTCTTCTTGAGGTGATGAAAATGTTCTAAAATTGACTGTGATAATAATTGCACATACTCGAATACACTAAAAACCACTGAACTGTATACTACTTTTTTTTGGGAGGGGGGGAGGAAGATTGGCCCTGAACTAACATCTGTTACCAATCTTCCTCTTTTCACTTGAGTAAGATTTTCCCTGTGCTAATAACTGTGCTAATATTTCTCTATTTTGTATGTGGGACGCCTGCCACAGCATGGCTTGATGAGTGGTGTGTAGGTCCGCACCTGGGATCCAAACCTGTGAACCCAGGGCCACTGAAGTGGAGCACACAAACTTAACCACTACGTCACCAGGACAGCCTCTGAATTGTATATTTTAAATGGTGAATTGTATGGTATGTGAACTATATCTCAATAAAGCTTTTAAAAACATATAAATGGAAATGTTAAGAGATAAAGTTTAAAAGGATTAACTACTCTTGTGCAAAAGAAAATAGATAAACAATTGCAAGATATTTAGAAAATAACTACAAGAAGCCTACAACCTACAGGACACAACTAAAGCAGTATTCAGAAGAAATCTTATAATTTAAACACTTGGAAAGAATGAAAGGAACACTAAACATCCAACATGAGAAGATAGAAAAACAACCACAAAATAAATCTAAGGAAAGCTAAAGGAAGAATTTAAAACAACGACAAAAATAATAAATAAGAAAAGAGAGGCTGGCCAAGTGGTTGAGTTGGCACACTCTGCTTCAGCAGCCCAGGGTTTCACTGGTTCAGATCCTGGGTGTAGACATGGCACTGCTCGTCAAGCCACACTGAGATGGCGTCCCACATAGCACAACCAGAGACACTCACAACTAGCATATACAACTATGTACTGGGGGGGCTTTCGGGAGTAGAAGAAGGAAAAAAAAATAAAACAAAGAGGATTGGCAACAGTTGTTAGCTCAGATGCCAATCTTGAAAAAAAAAAGAAAAGATAAAATAGTAGACCTAATCTTAAAAAATCCAAGAGCTGGTTCTAAACAAGAAAAAAGGGCAAGCCCTCGCATGTACAAAATAAGAAGCAACAGAGTTAGTGATAATGTAATCACAATCACAGACACAGGAAAATTTTTTTTTTTATTTTTGCTGGGCAAGATTCATCCTGAGCTAACATCTGTTGCCAATCTTCCTCTTTTTTCCTTTTCTCCCCAAAGCCCCCAGTACATAGTTGTATATTCTAGCTGTAAGTCCTTGTAATCCTTCTATGTGAGCCACCACCACAGTATGGCTACTGACAGATGAGTGGTTTGGTTTCACGCCCAGGAATCAAACCCAGGCTGCCTAAGCAGAGCGCACCAGGCTCAGGAAATTTTTTAAAAGTCGTAAAAGAATATCTTGCTCAACTTCACACAAATAATTTTGAAAACTTAGACGAAATGGATTATTTTTTAGGATAATATCAGTTATCAAAGCTTCCCCCAAAAGACATAAATTGTAAGCAGCCAAATTATCACAGAACTAGAGATATCTGTCAAAGGGCTACTCTCCCCACAAAATACTCAAAGTCCAAACGATTTCATGGGCAATTTAATCAAATCTTGAGAGTGACGCAAAATTTCTTAAAAAAAAGCTTAGCAAACAGAACCCAGCAGCATATTTAAAATAATAATACACAATGACAAAGTGAGTTGATTCAGGAATGTAAAGATGGTTCAGTAATAGCAAATCTATTCGTACAATTCACCACAATAACAGATCAAAGAAGAAAAATTACATATTTCCCAGGGAAGCTGAAAAGGCATTTGACAAAATTTACTTCCATATTAAAAAATCTTAATAAAGTGGTAACAGCTGACTACTTTAACATGCTAAAATATGGACACTTCAATCTAAGGTCAGGTCTAATCTTAATAGGAAAGCTCTAAAAACATCCCATTGAAGTTAGGAATAAGACAAAGATCCACTACTATCTTACTGTTTAATATTTTTGTAAAGTACTAGTCAAATCAACTTGACAAAAGAAGGAAATAAGCATAAAAATTGGAAAAGAGGACACAAAATTATCTTTATTTGGTATTGATATAATTATTTAACTGCTACCCTAGAAAAACAACTGGGAAAGTATTACAGATAGCATTATAATTCCAAAGGTGGCTAGGGACAAAATTATTACTCAGAAATCAATAGCATTTCCATAGTCAAAGAACAAGGTAAAAGACAGAAGTAGAAACCCCACTTGCAATAGCAACAAAAAGATAAAATACCAAGGAATAAACATAACAAGAAATGTGAAAGGTCTATATGAAAAAACTTTGAAATGTTATTGAGGGATGCAAAAGAAGGCAAACAACAAGAAATGACTATATACTCCATTCTTGAAAGGAAGACTGAACCTCAATAAAGTCAACTATCTCTACATCAATTGATAAATTTAATGCAGTACCAACAAAAATACCAACAGGATAGGGGAGGGGAGCTTGATAAATGAATTCTAGTTTTATGGAAAAATAAGCAAAAAAGAATATTCAGGAAAACTCTGGAAAATAGAATGAAAAAGGACTATAATCAATGAATGGGATCATTACGTATAAACAGGTAAACTGATCAATGAAACAGGATAAAAGTCCAGCAAGAACCCCAAAGTTTACGTCGGAACTAAGTATACCTATGGACAGAACGTCAATACTGCGATAACTGGGTAGCCACCTGGAAGAAAAGTAAAGTTGGCTTCCTACCTCAATACATCATGCAACTTTTATTTTGTATGGATAAGTGCACTTAACTTAAAATTATAAAGTACTAGGAAAAAACACTAGAATTTTTGTTTGTATTTTAATTAGAAACAATATCAAAATAGGGAAGGCGTTTCTTACGACACAAAACCCAAAATCCAAAAATGATGGTAATCGCAACTACAAAAAACTTTTACATTTGTGCTGAAAAAATATACCATAAACAAGGTCAAAAGCCAAGTAACAAACTGAAAAATATCTGCAACACATATCAAAGACAAAGAACTAATTTCCTTAAAACATAGAGTTCCTACAAACAGTATTAAACATCCTAATAGAATAATGAACAGAAAATACAACCAGATGAATAAAAAATACAAGTAGATGTTATAAATAAAGGAAACAAATATGGCTCTTATACCTATTGAAAAGATGAAGAAAAATATACCTATTAAATTGGTTAATTTAAAAAAAGTGTGAGAACCCACTTTGTTCCCAAGGGTATAGGAGGCCAGCACTCCAACATCCATAGTGGAACATATACTGGTACAACCTCTAGAGAGGGCAATTTGACAATGATCGATCAAAACTTAAATAGTACATATCCTTTGACCCAGCAATTGTACTTCTAGGAATTTATTCTAAAGACAGACTCACTCGTGCAAAAGGATATAGGTACAGGGATATTCACTGTATCATTCGTATTAGCAAGACTGTAAACATTTTGAATGCCCACCCAAACAAAGAAAAGCTACCATACCCCTCCTCACACACACACACACATCTTTCTGGAAATGATACACAAGAAATTTATCATTGGTGGCTTCTGAGGAAGGAAGACAATTAGCTGGGGTCAAAGGTAGAAGGAAAATTTGCCTTTTATCATATGCTCTTTTGTACCATTTGGATTTTATATCATGAAAATATATCACATTTTAAATTTTTAAGTTAAGATTTCAGTATTATTTTTACCCAGCTTTACCAATTGTTAAATTTTCCTCCTCTTTCTTTTTCAGTTTTCCAGTTCCTATGTTAGCAACAACGTTTAACTGTTTTCCTAGCTAACACATGGTATTTACTCAAACTCACATAGTTAAATCACAATAGTAACTCGGGTTCCATTATCCCAAGACCTTGCCCATGAGCTCTACTGTGCATACCTATTCTACAAAAAGCACCGTTCCCTCTTCTTTACTGGGTGTATAGATTATCAGCTAGTAGAAATCCAGGACGAAGATGCTGTGAATTTCTTGGCCTATGGGGCAAACACATAATCACTATCGTATTTTAGGAGACAGCAAAAAGGCAAGAAGTTGCTCAAACAAGGTTTCACAAAATAGCATTTGTGCTGTCACCATGGATGCTGAGTCTAGTCATTTTTATGTTTAAGAACTTGATCTTACCCATTTGTCCAGAGTCAACAGGGCCATAGGGGATTGAACCAAATTAATCAATCAAATTCACAAGAAACTACCTGCTTACACATAATGCCAATGTATTAATTTACAATTTAAGAATACATATTAATATGTGTGTATATTATAACGTGCATATTCTTATATACTTGATATGTGTGTGTGTGTGTATCTCTCTCTCAAGAGTATCAAATCATGCATATCAAGGAATTACACACAAATGATAAGTATGACCAAGGAGAACCACATGGTGCCATGAGTGTGTAGGTAGAAGAGAACAAATCAGAAGGTCAGAGAAGACTCCCCTAAAAAACACAGTGTGATCAAGCTGAGATCCAGTGTAAGAGAATTTAAGAAAAGAGAACAGAATGAGGAATCAGAAGGTTCCTGGATGATGGGATAGCATGTGCAACGGCCCTATGGCTGAAGGGAGTATGACATGTGTAAGGATGCAGAGAAAGATCAAAGAGCAAGATCATATGATGTAGGATTAAATAGAGAGTTAAAGAGGGGCCAGACCATGCAGTGCCTTTTAGGCCATGTTAAGGATTTTTGCCTTATCCTAAGAGCAATGAAAAGCTAGTAAAGGGTTGTAAACAGAGATGAGAACCGATTTGTGCTTGCAGAAGAATAGTGTGCTGTACAAACTGGAGGGCAAGAGCAGAAGCAAGAAAACTGCTTAGAAAGCTACTGCAGGAGACCTCAATGAGGGATGACAGCAGCATGGACTAGACTTATGACAGAAATAAAAGAAACAGGACTTGGTGATTGATTACACCTGAAATGCAATGGAGAGGAAAATGTTAAGGAGGATGCCCAAGTTTCAGGTTTGCATAACTGCATGGAAAAAGACGCTGTCACTGAAAGAGAGAGAAACACTCCAGGAAGACCAGGTTGTTTTGTTTTGCTTTATTGGGGGCTGGATAGAGAGTAGGTATGCAAAAAGTAAGAAAGGGTTCTAGGTGCTCAGTATCTGACAGTCTTGGTAGAGGAGGATAAAAAACGAGAAATGCAATTAGAGTTCGAGAGAGAAAGTTAGCTACAAAAACAATGTTTTTTTTTACCTCCAGGGTCAGCCATAAAACAGCCTAGACATTTCCATCCCTCTCCATCACCCAGACTCTTTTTAAACATCTCAAAATAAAACCTTTCAATCAAGTGGGAAAGGGAGGCTTACGACGCAATACTTGGGAAAATAATGAATTCGTGTGAAAGAATTTCAAAGTATCTATTGAGATATCAGATGTTCCCAATTTTAAGAATGAAGAAAAGACGGAGGCTGCGTACTTAGGTAAGGAAGAGTGAAGTACCAGTCAAAGGGAAAAGAAAGCAGGGAGAACAGGCTGATGACCCCACTGCATGAATTTTCACAGTTTAAACACGTTTATCTTCACCTTTGGACAAATGGCTGTTCTTGGCCTTGTACGCTAGGGGAATGCAGAAACAGTTCCACACCTAAGCCCTTTATCAGAAATCATGGCTTCCACTGCCATCAGGTGGTGGCAGTGAGGAAGTCCATCAACCAGACTCTTGGAGCCTGGGAATGCCTACATGAAGCCCATGGTATAATTCATTCAAGATCAAAAACCTAAAAATTGCGGTAGTGGAGGGAAAACTGGTGACAGTCTTTGGCAAGAGTTATCTTCTGATCTGTCAATACACAAAAATGTAAATTTTTGCTATTAATTTGGGGTAAGAAAAAAGACTTCTCCTTTCTTCTTTTTCACGTTAAACATCACATATTTAGCAATTCTGGAATACCCAGTCTGATCATCTCAAACCCAACTCCAGGTACATTATATATTTTATGATTTAAAGCTGTCTCAAAGTTAATTTTAATAGTGCATATAAATGGATTAATGTGCATTTTTAGCACGCATCAGTAACTTTATCACAAACATAAGCAGTTGTCTCGTTGAATGTGCATAACACCCTTTGTTATCTTCAAATTAATCAAATAATTTTTGACTACTTAGAAATACAAGGCATGGTAGCAAATAGAATTTGGGAAACCATCATGTTCTCAAAACTCATCAGGTAAACAAATATATCACTGATAAAATCAACATTATTCACAAAAAACATGGTAAATGATTAACACATCGTTCCTGAGAGTTCTCTTCATGGAAAAATAAGCTTGCACAATATAATATTTGACATTCTCTGCCGTATTTACTTTCTTACCTTCCTTCTACTATAGGAATATCCACTTACAAATGTATCTCTTTAAAACTGTCTGCACACACATATGGATTTGGTTTGTCTTTTTACAGCAGCAGAACTCAAGGATAGGGAATTGTACGCCAAAACGTGAAATAATCACATTGGGTACATTTTTCCAATTCTCAATCAGCTGTTTTTAATATAGTAGACACAGCATAATTTTGTCACTAAGTATATTCTTGATCTTCGTTTTCTCCCATTACAATCCAAACACACTATCCATTCTGACTCTGGACATTCCAAAATATTAATAATCCGACTAGTTTTCCCTAATTCCCTTGGTTCTGTTTCCCACCCACCTTCCAACAACCCTCCCCCTCTCGCTCCTCCTCTCGTTTCAGAATGCCTCTTACACACTGATTTTGACAAAACCACTCTTTGACATGCTCTTCTTCTTCTCTCCTCAATTTAGCGCCCTTTTAAAAATAGTTTTCCACAGGTAAGCGCTAATGTCTTTCATTAACAAGATCACTCTGCGGAAGAGGACGAGACTGGGAACCGAGTAAGCGAAACATTTGGGAATGTCAATGAGACGGCGGCCTCTCCTTTGAAAACAAAACACAACTCTCAGCACAGAGCTTTCAAGAGAGCAAAACTACTTTTTTCCGCTGTGTTCCTGTTCTCTCCCCGACCTCAAAGACATCTTTCCTTTTCTCTAAGCCCCAGTCCTTCTGATACGCGTGGGGCCTGCCTTTTCTACTCCCAAGGAAAACATAGCCGGGGAGAAAAGAAAAGGAAGCCGTCACCTTCCCGCCGCGCCCGCAAGCTGACAGGACCACGTCTCGCGACTCACCTGGCAGGTGCGGCCGCCCGGAGAGTTGCACGAACCGGTTGAGCTGGCCAGTCCCCCGACCCCCGCTGCCCCCACTGCCCCCGCCGGCCCCGCTACCTCCGCCGCCGCCACCACTGCCTGCGGCGCCTCCTCCCCTCCGGCGGTTCCTGTCCCAGCCCTGGGCGGCCGACATGACCCGCCAACGAGCGCCGCAGCCGGGTCCGGCAGCCCCTGGCCCGGCGGCACTAGCGGAGCCTCCTTCCTGGGCTCCTCAAGAGACCCGGGAGACAGGGGAAGGGGGAGCGCCCGGTCCTCCGCAGTGGCCAATGACTGCCTGCCTTCGTGACAGACAGCCAATGGCCAGTCGTCTTCTTGGATAGGTAGAGGGAGGCGGGGAGAGACGTGGTAACCATAGATATGGCTAAAAAAAAAAAGTGGGGGGAGAAAGGCAGAAGCAGCCGCTCATCACTCGCATCCACCGCGCTAAACCAGCTCCCGTCGCCTGCGGGATCAGGCGGGCCAATCGAAGGCCGAGTGGGAGAGGCCACGCCTGCGGAGAGAGTGCCGGCGACTGCCCGTACTCCAGGCGTGTTCAGGATTCGGGATCTCTTTCCCATAAACACCGAAATCGGAAATAGGATAGGCACATAAATACACATATGTGGGGCAATACAGTGTTCCGCCAGCGTTACGGGCTGAGATCCTTTTCCCTGACCGTTGAGACACACAAAGGGCTCTCTTGGAGGGGGAAAAAAACGGGCGGAGTCAAAGCTTAAAGGTAAAAATGAGGTATTCCTGGGATTCATTTGTTTTGTCTTTCAGTCGACTGGCTGAACTCCTCCCTAGTTCAATATAAGCCACCTCCCAAGCAATTTTAGACCTGGTTAACAAACGTGGGAAAATGTTCAAGGTTGCCAGTAATCATAGAAATACAAATTAAGACCCCAGTGAGAAACTATTTCTGGCTTATTACGTTAGTAAAGATTTTTTAAATAACACCCAGCAGTGAGTAGAGTGCCAAGAAAAAGGTACTTTTATAGATGACTGATGACTACGTGAATGTTTTTGTTCAGTCACACCCCTTTTTGCTCGCAGAAAATTTGAGTCAGCTTAAAGACAGGAACAGGTAGGGAAGATCAAGATGGAAGGAAAATGTAGATGTACAGATCAGAAATTCTTGTTTTCCAAAACTAAACAGAAAATTTGGCTTCGAACTTACTGGGCACAGTGCGAAGTGGTAAAATATAGATTGTTCACCGATGTTTATGAATGATTAGGGAAAAGCATATAAATTGCTCAAGGGAAACAAAATTTTTCTTAGATCTGGTGGCTTTTTCTCTTTTTTTTTTTTTTGCTTGATGCTTCATATAGGAGAACCTTACGTGATACGGAGAAGAAAAAGAATCTGCTGGAACTGAGAACACATCCTCTTGGTGCAAATTTCATGTCGACACTGGCCCCACCTCTTTATTTTCCTACTGTCAGTCCAGGTGGGCAGGTGTTTTACCCATAAAGCATTAAGTCGTACTGCCCCCACCTCCTTATTTTCCTACTGTCAGTCCCGGTGGGCAGGTGTTTTACCCATAAAGCATAATGTCATACTGCTTATGAAAATGTTTGAGACATGAAAAAAAGTCTTTGGCTCTAAAATATGAAAATCAAAATGCATAAATGTTAATTTTTCTAAAGAAACTGTACCACTGAGTAACCAAACAGTAGGTGAAGGAAATTTTCTTTTTATAGGATTATTTCAAGTAATAAATAATGAATGATAAAATATCACCATTTTGCAACCTTTAGTGAATTCAGAGATCAACCCATTGAGCATCAACCTCTGCTAGAATCACAAAAGGAAAGATGAGATACATGTGCCTCTAGAACATAAACATGAATATGAAGTAGTCTTGTAGAAAAAATTGAACCTGAATCTTATCAGACATGTATATGTAACTACCAATTTATAGGAAATACAGAGGACGTAACATAAAAAAATACTATGGAGATACAAACAGCAAAATCCAGATAATGGAAATTCTACAAGATAAACAAGCAAGTTTCTTAACAAATAAATTGCAAAGGAAGAAGAGATTTGGAAGGAAAAATTTATAGATTAAAAAGAGACTTGTGCGGGCCGGCCCATGGCCGAGTGGTTAAGTTCGCAGGCTCCACTTCAGTGGCCCAGGGTTTCGCTGGTTTGGATCCTAGGCGCGGACATGGCACCACTCAATCAGGCCACGCTGAGGCAGCGTCCCACATGCCACAACTAGAAGGACCCACAACTAAAGTATATAACTATGTACTGGGGGGATTTGGGGAGAAAAAGCAGAAAGGAAAAAAAAAAGAAGATTGGCAACAGTGGTTAGCTCAGGTGCCAATCTGTAAAAAAATTAACAAGAGACGTGATGGTTGTATATATAACTCTGTGAATACACTGAAAATTATTGAATAGTAATGGTTGCAAAACTTTGTTAATATATTAAAAAATCACTGTATTGTGTACTTGAAAAGGGTGAATTTTAGGGTATGTGAATTATATCTCAATAAAAAAATTAAAATGGGAAGAAAGAAATGTATGGGGGATAGACGAAAAACCACCAGCTTCACTTTAAATCAGTAAACTATATGATATGTGAATTATATCTCAATAAAGCTGTTAAAGACATACCAATCAACTGCAATAAAATTAATCCTTTAGTAGGGTGCAGTAGTAGGCCTTGTGTAAATCCTGATTGATACAAACTGAAAAAAAGAGCATTAATGAGACTCTTAGAAATTTGAATATTGAATATTTCATGACATCAAAGAATTATTGTCAATTTTTAGGTGGAGTAATATTTTTGTGGTTATGTTAACAAAAGAGTCCTTATTGTTTAGAGATACGTACTGAAGTATGTATGGATAAAATTATATGAGTTGGTTATTTGCTTCAAAATAATATAGGACCCAGCAATTCCACTCGTAGCTATATACCCAAGAGAAATAAAAACCTATGTCCACATAAAAATGTGTACATTAGTGCTTATAATAGCATTATTCATAACAGCCCCAAAGTAGAAAAACCCCAAATGTCCATCAACTAATGAATGGAAAACCAAGTGTGTTATATCCATACAAAGTAATATGATTCAGCAATTAAAAAATGAAGTACGGTGGGGGGGGGGCTGGCCCCGTGGCTGAGTGGTTGGGTTCACGCGCTCCGCTGCAGGCGGCCCAGTGTTTCGTTGGTTCAAATCCTGGGCGCAGACATGGCACTGCTCATCAAACCACGCTGAGGCAGCGTCCTGCATGCCACAACTAGAAGGACCCACAACTAAGAATTTACAAATATGTACCCGGGGGCTTTGGGGAGAAAAAGGAAAAAAATAAAATCTTTAAAAAAAAAAATGAAGTGCAATCATGTACCGCATAACAACATTCACGTCAATAACAGACCACGCATACGACAGTGGTCCCATAAGATTAGTACCATACAGCCTAGGGGTGTATAGTAGGCTATACTATCTAGGTTTGTGTAAGTATGCTCTATGGTGTTTGCACAATGACAGAAGCCACTAACAAAGCATTTCTCAGAACGTAAGCCCATTGTTAAGCACTGCATGACTGTACCGGTACATGGGTAAACCTTGAAAACATTATGCAAAGTTAACAAAGCCAGTCACAAAAGACCACATATTGTATAATACCATTTATACAAAAATGTCCAGAATAGGCAGATCTATGTAGAGAGAAGTAGATTAGTGGTTGCCAGGAGCTGGGGGAGGAGAGGAATGGGTACAGGGTTTCTTTTGGGGTGATGAAAATGTTCTGAAATTAGATAGTGATGATGGTTGCACAATTTCGTGAATATATTAAAAACTACTGAAGTGTACACTTGAAAAGGGTGAATTTTATCTTATAAAAATTTTTTTAAATAATACAGAAAGGGAGAAATGGATAGGGAGCTAGATGAAACAACATTGACCATTTAAGCTGAAGCTGGGTGACGAAAATAGGAGAACTGTTCGTTATACTGTTTTGCCTACCTTTGTATATGTTAGGAATTCTTCATAATAAAAAGGAAAAAAATCTACAAAAATAAGCTTATATTAACCAATCAACTGAAAACCATCTCATATAGATATAGATATAGATATAGATATATAATCAATTTTAAATTCCAGAAACAAAATGAAAGATTTAGTCTTAACTAAATTTAAAATTATTAAATTATTTTAAAAGCCTTTAAAAAGGTTACAGCCAAATTCTTTTAACGTGGAATGCGGGTACATTTTGATGGGTATCAACGTGATTTGGAGAGGGAGCTTCAAAATAAGTGCATGCAGGCAATATGCATCTGCTAACATGGTGTAACATGAAGTACACAATACCACTTATGAAGTAATCATGCCAAAAACATTAACTTGAATCTAATCAAGATTTAAGCTGTGGGGCTGGCCCCGTGGTGTAGTGGTTAAGTTCGTGCACTCCACTTTGGCAGCCCACAGTTTGTGGGTTCACATCCCAGGTATGGACCTACACACTGCTCATCAAGCCATGCTGTGGCGGCATCCCAAATACAAAATAGAGGAAGATTGGCACAGATGTTAGCTCAGGGACACTCTTCCTCACCAAAAAAAAAAAAAAGAAAAGAAAAGATTTAAGCTGTAACATCCAGTTTACAGGAACTCTGAGGGGACAAAGGAACAAGTTAAATGACATGTGAAACAATCAAACAAATCCAGGGGGACAATCTCTACAATATTTAGCCTGGTCTTGTCAAAAGGACAAAAGGGAATAACACAAAAACAAAATGGGAGGGTGGTAATGCCTAATGAAATAATAGATCTAGGCAATGATAATCAATGGCTGCTAGCAAAACACAATCCTCAATGAAACATTCTTACCAGAAAAGCAATAAAGTCAACCTTTAGCTCTAACTACCAGTTTACAGGACTCAAAAGGACAGAGAATATGTTAAATGATGATTTGGGGATGTAATCTGCAAAATATGTAATGTGGAAAACTCTATAGAATACACAGCCTGTGTTCTTCAACACTGTATTTCAAGGAGAAGAAAGAGGAAAAGGGAACCTACAGATTTGTAGAGTTTTAAGAGACAGATCAACCAAAGGCAGTGCTTGGGACTTGTTTGCACTTTGATTAGAACAATCAACTATTTTTTTAGTGGGAAAATTTGATTGAATATTGGATTATATTTGGGAATCATTGTTAATTTTTTTTTAGCTATTGTGGATATGTTTTTTTTTTTTTAAAGATTTTTTTATTTTTCCTTTTTCTCCCAAAGCCCCCCGGTACATAGTTGTGTATTTTTGCTTGTGGGTCCTTCCAGTTGTGGCACATGGGACACGGCCTCAGCATGGCCTGACGAGCGGTGCCATGTCTGCACCCAGGGTTCCAACCGGCGCAACCCTGGGCGGCTGAAGCAGAGCGCGCGACCTTAACCACTGGGCCACGGGGCCGGCCCCGTGGATATGTTTTTTTAAAAAAGATCTCATCTTTTAGAGAAGCATACTAAAATATTTACAGGTAAAATCATATGATGTCTAGGATTTGCTTCAAAATAATCCACGAAGGGGGCATGAGAGATAGGATGAGAATGCAGATGAAACAAAGATGGCCATGGGTTGATGCTTGATGTAGCTAGGTGACAGGTACTTGGAGTTCATTGCACTGTTCTCTCTTCTTTTGTGTCTATTTAAATTTTTCCCTCATAAAAATTTTTTTTAAATAGTTCTTAAAAGAATAATTATAGATTAAAAGGAACTTACAACAAAATGTATGTGGTCCTCTTGAACAAATCAACCTTAAAAGATAATTTGGGGACAATTGGGAAAATTTGAATTTGTAGAGGTTATTAGATGATATTATGGAATTAATGTTATTTTTGTTACGTGCGATAATGATACAAAGATTATATAAGAAGATCTCTCTGTTTTTTAGAGATTTATAAAATAATTAAGAAGGGACTATCATAACACTTATATTTTTTGTTTATTTTTTTTAAAGATCTTATTTTTTTCCTTTTTCTCCCCAAAGCCCCCTGGTACACAGTTGTATGTTCTTCGTTGTGGGTCCTTCTATTTGTGGCATGTGGGACGCTGCCTCAGCGTGGTTTGATGAGCAGTGCCATGTCCGCGCCCAGGATTCGAACCAACGAAACACTGGGCCACCTGCAGTGGAGCACGCGAACTTAACCACTCGGCCACGGGGCCAGCCCCAACACTTATATTTTAATTTAAAAGACGTTAAGCCAAAATGAAAGAGAGGAAATAAATTGTTACTGTTAAATATAGGTGATGGTTATAAGATGCTCATAATATTATATTTATTTGAAAGCTTAAAAGTTTCATTATTAAAAGTTTTTTAATGTTTCTTTTTTTTTAATTTACAAAAAGGGACTTTATTTAATTTAAAAAAAAGGGACATGGTGGATTAGCAGTCCACCAAGTAAGGAGCTTAGAAGTCACCACTCTATCATAACAACAAGCAAAAAGCTGAATAATCTAAACAATCAACATTTCTTTTTTGTTTAAATCATTGATTTGAATGCTTTATTTTATTTTATTTTTTGGTAAGGAAAATTGGCCCTGAGCTAACGTCTGTTGCCAGTTTTCCTCTTTTTGCTTGAGGAAGATTGTTGCTGAGCCAATATTCCTCTATTTTGTATGTGGGATGCTGCCACAGTATGGCTTCATGAGGGGTGTATAGCTCCACGCCCGGGATCCAAACCCTTGAACCCCAGGCTGCCAAAGTGGAGCACACAAACTTAACCACTATGCCACCAGGCTGGTCCCACAACAACATTTCTTAGATCCATCAGAGGAGGAAATTCACGGGGCAAATTGCTGCCCCCAAAATTGATGAGACAGACAAGCAGATGGAGAGAATCACAATTTACCAAAGCAGAAACACAATGAGCAAAATCCTCCATGGGAACCAATACTGGGGTAGAAAAACCTGAACTGTGACTGGTGAACTGCTGGAGATTTGGTATGGACAAGTTAAAAACTCCATGGGGACCTAGTCATAGGGGAGGCCTCACATTTTTGTGTCTTACCTCCAAGAGCTCACAGTGAAGATCAGAGAAACATCCTCTTGTGCTTCAGGCAAGAGGAGGAGAAAAGTAATCTTTTCTTTTTCTTTTATCTTTTTCCTGAGGAAGATTAGCCCTGAGCTAACATCTGTGCCTATCTTCCTCCACCTTATATGTGGGTTGCCACCAGAGCCTGGCTGACAAGTGGTGTAGGTCTGTGCCCAGGATCTAAACCTGCAAACCTGGGTCGCTGAAGCAGAGCATACGGAACTTAACCACTATGCCACGGGGCCAGCCCCAGAAAGTAATCACTTTTGTTCTTAATCACTTTTTGTTCTGCCCTCAGGATAAACTATTTTACCAGAGCCTAACCTGCTGGGTTATCAGAGCCTACAGACTTGAAGGAAGGGAAATACCCAAGTACAGCCCCTCTAGTCATCCTGTCCCACCTACATGGGTAAAAAAAACAACAACTGAGAAGCACTAATGATGTTCACAGTCCAGGGGTCCAGGATCACCATAAGACTGAGACCTAATCATAGTACTAAAGAATACTTCCCCTCCCCCTACATCTTACCTCTGTATTACTAAAGGCCTATTTACTGCAGTTCCTTTTACCAACCACATCATGTCCACCTTTCAAAAAAATATTACAAGGCATACTAGAAGGCAAAAAACACAGTTTGAAGAGACAGAGCAAGCATCAGAACCAGACCTAGATATAGCAGGAATGCTGTAATTATCAACCATGAATTTAAAATACCTATGATTGGGGCAGCCACGTGGCCAAGTGGTTGGGTTTGCGTGCTCCACTTCGGCAGCCCAGGGTTTCGCCAGTTTGGATCCTGGGCACAGACATGGCACCGTTCAACAAGCCATCCTGAGGTGGCATCCCACACACCACAGCTAGAAGGACCCACAAGTGAAAATATACAACTATGTACCACGGGGCTTTAAATGTTTACTTTTTGGATTGTTGGTTAACTTGCTGTAGATTAAGTATGACTCAGAATCATATAATTTCCTTAGTGACTAGTCAAAGGTGACTAACTGCTTGTCATCAGCCCAGATCAAATCAGCATTGATATTGAGAAGTTCAAAGTAATGAGTCTTTAGTTTACTTAATTACGACAATTATAAGCACTTACACATATAAGCATTACACACATAAACATTACACATACAGATGTCATAGGAATGCAAAGTTCAAATTGTAGCTAAGGTTAAATCTGGCTGCCCAAGGAAAAGAAGGAAGAGGGCTCGCATTTATTGACCACCTTTTGCGAACTAGGCACTTTTATGTATATTATCTTTTTTAATGGCCAGATTAACCTAACATAGTATTTTTGAAACCTTAAGTCATGAAATCAGTTTAGTGGATCAAGACCAGTATTTCTTAGATGAAATACAGTGGAAAAAGAAGAATGAAAATATACCAGTGCAAGAAAAAAAAAAAGAAGGGGTGCACAAAGGGACCAGGAAGGTCTTGAAACCCCTTGCCTGTAGGTATTTAAGCTGGAAGGGCCTGCTCTGGAGGACGGAGTGGACTACAGAGCCTTTAAGCTCCCCTCTCACAATTCTCAGGCAGGCATTTGATTAACATTAGGGCAGGCAACAAATGTGTTTGGCAAAGTTTTAGGTTCCTAGAAGCCTGATAACTTGAGCCGTGTCTAAGAAATGGATCTGGAAATTTTGAAGGCAACTCTTTGCCCCTCTCCTACTTGCACTTAAAAAAAAAAACCAAAAAACTAATTCAAAGCTCCCATGTTTCTTTCTGTAGCTCTGGACAAAAAGAGCTGAATTTGCCATTGATGTTTGGAAAAAAGACCTTGGGCTTTACAGAGGTAAAATCAACATTTCATTCTGGAGTGGGCAAGGGACTTAATTCTGCTTGAGATGACATTGGAAAGGTAAGTCCATCAAGGAGCTTAGACTGAATCCTAATGGAGCAAGGAGCCATTGAAGGCTTTAAGCAGAGAGGTGACATGATCAGATTTATGTTTTCAAAGATCAGTCCAGTGAATTGGGTTGAGGATTTATCCTGGAGTCTGTGCACTGCCATGGGTACACCTGCCTATCGGCAGCAGCATCAGAGAAAAGACCTCTGCTCCCAAATATCTTCAACCTGCTCCATTAAAGATGCAGCATGTCAAGTGATGTGTGTTTGAGATCAATATAACTAACGATTGGAATTCTTGTTTAGGCTATGATTTGAAAGCAATACTGTTCTAGCACTAAGCCACACGGCCTTGTAACCATCAATTATAAAGACAATGCTCTCGTAGTGGTGTTTTGTAACTGAAAGACTAAACAGAATTAAACTTTAGTTTATCATTATTTAATAAGTTTAGTTTTTTACTTGACATAGGAAAATGACATAATGTGATGCAGTAAGATATTACTTTAGTTGTTGCAGGCTAATGAGAAGAGGACAAAGGCTGCCATATACATGTAAATATGCACTCATACCAAATAAAGCCTGCATGACATTACAGCAGGCAGCCCCAAAGCAAGTCTCACAGTGGTCCTAATGTTCCAAACCCAATAAAAAGTGGAAGTTTATAAAGAAAACTGACTAATAGACAATCATTTTTTTCAACAATTTTTTTCAACATCTGCAATATTGAACTGGAAGTCTAGATAATTTTTCCTGTTCCAATTCCAGTGATAATTAGCTTATACACTCTTTTAATGAAGATTTAAGAAACACTAACTTAACTGCAAGGGAACACTAACTTAACTAACAAATAACTCAACTCTCAAGTGACATCTCATTAAACTGACCTTAGAGGAATGCTCGCTGGCAAAGGTTTGTGAAGTATTAAGCCCGATTATCCTGGACAAGTAAACAAAGCCTTGAAATTATTAATACCATTTTGTATTTTTCGTATGACAAGCTTATATGAACTTGCATGTGTTAATACTGTTGAAACCAAATTACACAAGCAGATTAAACAGATAAGCTAAACTGGGATGTATTTTTCTTCTTTTCTCCAACATTGGTGATTGTAGTTCAGTGAAGCATGATTCATCAGAGTAAATTAATGCTGTTAATGTGAACTGTTTTGAGTTTATGGTTCTTCAATTTATAAGTTTATTCTGAATTTGTTTTATAAGGATTATAAGTATAAGGAGCTTATAAATAATTTATGCATTTAAGTAACATTTTGATAAAAATAACTTGCCAACATTGAGGAGGCGGCTTTTTTCTATTTAAAACAGGATGAACAAAATTAAAAGGTGTAATCAACATTATTCAATTTTAAGAAATACCGTTCTACCAAATTCTCCTTCTTGCTTAAGTTAAATTGGGTTTGTCACTTGAAGCCAATAAAATTCTAACGAATATACTACCTCTAGAGTGGTAAGACACAGATGCAAACCACAAAGTACAACACAAATGTGAGATATTTACTACACAAAGTAGATTCTTCAAAAATGCTTTTTAAGGTGCCGGCGCAGTGGTTAAGTGTGCACGTTCTGCTTTGGCAGCCTGGGGTTCGCTGCTTCAGATCCTGGGTGCAGACCTATGCACCACTTGTCAAGCCATGCTGTGGCAGGCATCCCACATATAAAGTGGAGGAAGATGGGCATGGATGTTAACTCAGGGCCAGTCTTCCTCAGTAAAAAGATGAGGATTGGCACCAGATGTTAGTCAGGGCTAATCTTCCTCAAAAAAAGAATTAGTTTTATGTTACAGTAATTCATACAACTCTTGTATTAACACATTAAATAACAAGGTCAGGTGGGAGTCTCATAACTACTAAAACAGGGTATAAACAATATTTCAAGATATTTGCAGCAACTATAATGGGATATGAAAATACCTGGATTTCTATTGGTGACAACGTCACAGTACAATTAACACCACTGTGGTTTATTGTCTGCATTTATAATTGATGGAAACGGGAAATTTCAATTAGAGGATTGTGAAAATAATGGCATTTTTTTCCTCCTAATCTATATTAGTTTCCTTGCTGTATTAGTTTGCTAAGGCTGACATAACAAAATACCACATACTAGTGGCTTAAACAACAGAAATGTATTTTCTCACACTTCTGGAGGCTAGAAGTCCGAGATCAAGGTACCAGCAGGAGTGGTTCCTTCTGAAGGCTCTGAGGAGAATCTGTTCCATGTCCCGTTCCTAGCTTCTGGTGGTGGCTGGCAATTCCTGGCATTCCTTGGCTCGCAGCTGCATCACTCCAGTCTCATCACATGATGATCTCCCTGTGCACCTCTGTGTCCAAATTTCCCTCTTCTTATAGGGACACTAGTCATGTTGGATTTAGGGCCCACCCAAATCCTGGATGACCTCATCTTAACTTAATGACATCTGCAGAGACCCCATTTCCAAATAAGGTCACATGCATAGGTTCTAGGTGGACATAAATTTGGGAGACACTATTCAACCCAGTACACCATCCAAGTTCAACAGACTCCCTGGTTTAAGTGGAATCAGTAGTAAGTCTGAAAGACAGAAATGATGAAAGATGCTAATGGTTACTGGATTGGAGAGTGAAATTATGAATTTTTTTCCCTTCTTATCTCTATTTTCAGAATGTTCTAGAATGCGGTTATATTACTTTCAGAACAAAAAATTAATAAAGAAATGATGATATGCTATTGATTTTAAGTGTTGGCAACTTTTTAGATAAAAATTTCCTTTGAATTTAGCCTTGGATAATTTCATCAGCATAAAGACAAAGGGAGCTGGGCAGGTAAAAGGGTCAGTCTTCTGATTTTATACAGCTGTAAAGTTGCAGATTAACGTGAAAAATCTCTTTCAAGGGAAAAACATAGAGTCATGTTTAATTCTTTTAGTATAAGAGAAACATGACCATGGGGCTGGCCCTGTGGCCTAATGGTTAAGTTTGGCATGCCCCACTTCAGCAGCCCAACATCACTCATCAGCAGCCATGTTGTGGCAGTGACCTACATACAAAATAGAGGAGGATTGGCACAGATGTTAGCTCAGGGCAGATCTTCCTCAAGCAAAAAGAGGAAGATAGTAACAGATGTTAGCTCAGGGCGAATCTTCCTCAGCAAAAAAAAAAGAGAGAAACATGATCAAAGTATCATAGGCTTAAGGCATCCTTGGATAAATACAAACTATAAATATAGGGGCTGGCCCTGTGGCCGAGTGGTTAGGTTCGTGTGCTCTGCTTTGGTGGCCCAGGGTTTCACTGGTTCAGATCCTGGGCACAGACATGGCACCGCTCATCAGGCCATGTTGAAGCAGTGTCCCATATGCCACAACTAGAAGGACCCACAACTAAAAAAATACACAACTATTTACTGGGGGTATTTGGGGAGAAAAAGCAGAAAATAAATAAATGTATAACAATGAAACTAAAAAACAGTATTCAATAAACTTCATTAAAAAGAGGTAAGGACCCATACTTTTATGGCCAATGAATTTTTGACAAGTAGATTCAATAGGGAAATAACAATCTCTTCAACAAATGGTGCTGGGACAACTGGATTTCACATGCAAAAGAATCAAGCTGGACCCTTACCTCACACCATATATAAAAACCGAATGGATCAATGACCTAAATGTCAGTGCTAAAACCATATATCTATTAGAGGAAACCTAGAGGTGAATCTTCATGATCTTGGATTTGGCAATAGATTCTTACATATGACACCAAAAGTATGAACAACAAAAGAAAAAATAGATAAACTGATTTCATCAAAATTAAAAACTTTTACGCATCAAAGGACATTATCAAGAAAGTGAAAAGACAACCCACTGAATAGGAGAAAATATTTTCAAATCATATATCTGATATCAAGAATATATAATATCAAGAATATATAAGGAACTCCCAAAACTCAACAACAAAAAAGACAACCCAATTAAAAGATGGGCAAAGGATTTGAAGACATTTCTCCAAAGAAGAATGGCCAATAAGCAAACAAAAAGATGCTCAACATTATTAGCCATTAGGGAAATTCAATTCAAAACCACATGAGGTACCATTTCACATTCCCTAGGATAGCTAAAATCAAAAAGATAGACAATAATAAGTATTGACAAGAATGTGGAGAGATTAGAACCCTCATACATTGCTAGTAAAAGGTACAGTCACTTCAGAAAACAGTTTGAGAGTTTCTCAAAATGTTAAACATGGAGTTACCAGATGACTCAGAAGTTCTACTCCTTGATATATACCCAAAATAACTGAAAATGTATGTCCACATAAAAAACTTGTACACAAATATTAATAACAGCACTATTCATAACAGCCAAAAAAGTGTAAACAACCCAAATGTCCATCAGTGGATAAACGGAAAAACAAAATATGGTGTATCCATACAATAGAACATTATTCAGCCATTAAAAAGAATGAAGTACTGATACATGCTACAACATGGATGAACCTTGAAAACATTATGCTAAGTGAAAGAAACCAGACACAAAAAGCCAAATAGTGTATGACTCCAGTTATAGGAAATGTACAGAACAGGCAAATCCATAGTGACCAAAAATAGATTACTGGTTGCCAGGGGCTGAGGGAAGGGAGGAAAGGGGAGTAACTGCTAATTGGTACAGGGTTTCTTTATGGAGTGGTGAAATGTTCTGGAATGAGATAGTGGTGATGGTTGTACAACGCTGTGAAACCACTTTATTAAAGGGTGGAATTTGATGTTATGTAAGTTACATACCAATAAAAAGTAGCCCATAAGAAATCAAAATGTTCGATAAATGTGTACCCAACTTAAAAACCTACTGTCATGTTTTACAAAAATTAAATTTTCACTAAAAATATAAATTTGGCTGTTTGACACATTTTTCTACTTCATGAAAGAATTACACCAGCAAACATAGTACATTTGACTCATTTTTAAGAGGAGAGGTCCTACATAGCAGAAAAAGCTTATCTACATAAATTTTTAAAAATATTTTCACGTTAAAAAACCACACACAGGGGCCAGCCCTGTGGCGGAGTGATTAAGTTTGTGCTCCGCTTCAGCAGCCCAGGGTTTTGCTGGTTCAGATCCTGGGCGTGGACGTGGCACCGCTGGCCAGACCACGTTGAGGTGGCGTCCCACATGCCACAACTAGAAGGACCCACAACTAAAAATATACAACTATTTGCTGGGGGGATTTGGGGAGAAAAAAGCAGAGAAAAAAAAAAGAAGATTGTCAACAGATGTTAGCTCAGGTGCCAATCTTTAAAAAAAACAAAAAACCACACACACAATAAAGACAGTCTGACAGCTGGAGCTATCAGCAGGGCTGTCTGCTTCTCTAGGACAAACCAAATGGATAAGCTGACCCTGAGAAGGAGATTAGCATGCCAAGGAGGGCACTTGGGATCTACACCCTGGAGAGGGGAGGAAGGAAGCAGGATGGGGCAGGGGAGGAAGCTGGACTGTGAGGAAGTCTCAAGGTTGGCCCCAAGGGATCCTACAGGAAACTTTGAAACTGGATAGCCCTTCAGCAGTGTCCTGAGTTGGGGCAGGGGGCTGGGCCTTTTACATTTCCATCTTGATTAGTCTCTGGATGCAGGATGCCCTGGGGAAGGCAAATGGCTCTCTTCAGTGCCGTAACTCCTAAAGGAACTGACAGCTGAGGGCTTCCTGCTGGTGATACTCCCAGAGGCTGTGGGAATTAGTTCTTCATTCCTGAAGGGGAACCTGGGGGGTGCCTCACTGCCTCCACCTACCTATACTAAAATGCTTAGGAAGAAAACCAGCACTTACCAAGAACCCACTATGCGCCAACCACTTTCATTGACACGATCCTATTTAATCTCATAACCAGAGATTATTAGACCCCGAGGCCACATGGCTAGTGATGGGAGCGGGAGGAGGGGCCATCTCTGACTCCAAAACTCTTCCCTCCACACCACATTTGCCAAGCGATTCTTTGAAAACTGGAAATCTCAGAAGTATCTATTGATTCATGTCTTAAAACTGACATCTTCTGAGTAGCTACTATGTGCCAGGCACTGGGGACTTATAGAAAAAAGACAAAATGTCTACCACACACAACCATGCACAGAAATATACATATCTTGGAGTCCCTGAAACTGATTCTCTCACCTGCTATGTATAACCTATCACTATGTCCTGTTGTTTCTAGCTCCAAAATATATTCCTGAATCTTCCTCCTTCTGGCTATCTCCAGCCCAGTCTTAGCCCATCATCATCTTCTGTGGGGCCTTCTTTAGCAACCTCCTAATGGTCACTCCACATCCTCTCTGGGCTCCAATCCACTCTTCATGAAGTCTTCAGAGTGATTTTTCCCAAAATGCACAACTATTCACACTACTGTGCTGCTTGGAATCGTTCAATGGCTATCTTTGGCTTTTAGGGTGAAGTCTAAACCCTTTAGAAGGATTACACACATTCATTGAACAACTATTAATTGAGTGTCTACTCTGCTCCAGGCATTGTTGTAAACACTGGGGATACAGCAATGAAGAAAAGAGACAAAACTCCTGATCTTGTGAAGATTATAAAGATTATACTCTAATGGGGCCAAGGAGAGGAAGAAATAAACGTAATAAGAGAATTATATGTTATAAGAAAATAAGCACTACAGAGAACAACAAAGCAGGGTAAGTCGAAGAGGAAGGTGTCTGTGTGGGGAGAGGGGGAGTGGCAAGTTTATAGAGAGTGGTCAGGGCAGGTCTCATTGAAAAGGTGACATTTCAAAAAAGAAGTCACAAAGAATTGAAGGAGGTGAGGGAGTGAGCCACGTGGGTGTGTGGAAGAGCCTTCCAGGCAGAGGGAACAAAGAATGCAAATGTCTCAAGGCAGGACTACATCTGTCATGTTCAAGGACTAGTAAGGAGGCCAGAGTAGCTGCAGCAAAGCGAATGAGGGGGAAAATGGAAGATATTACAATCAGTGGAGATAGGTCATTTTTTTGAGCAGTTTTGCTGTAAAGAAGAGCAGAAAATGGAGTGGTAGCTGGAGGAGGAACTAGAATCAGAGAAGGTTTTTGTTTTGTGTTGTTTTTAAGATGGGAGAAATAATATCTTGATGCTGACAGGAACGTTCAGTAGAGCGGAGAATTGCTGGGCAATATCCTTGAGTAGGCAAGAGGCGATTATCAAGTGGTCAGGTGTATAAAGTTGGCCTTGGGCGTGCAGACTACAGCAGAGTTTCTCAGTCTCTGTACTTTTGCTATTTCAGGTGAGATAAGTCTTTGTCATGGAGGGCTGTCCTGTGCATCGTAAGATGTTTAGCAGAATCACCAGCCCAGTTGTGACAACCAAAAATGTCTCCAGAAATTACCAAATGTCCCTGGGAGGCAAAATTGCACCAGTCTGAGAACCAATGATCTATAGTAGTAGGAGATAAGGTGAAATAATATCAGAGGATGACAACCACTCAATATACGAAATGAAAAGACAAAGCTGAATTTATCGCTTACTAGAGACAGTGAGAGCCACGCTGGTCAGGCACTGGCTTTGAGAAAACCAGACTGCTAATCTTCTACTGGGTTTTGAGAAAGTGAGGAGTTCAAGGATTGGTAAACTTTCAGAGGTCAAGGTGTGTTGACAACATCTGTAGAAGTGACAACTTGGGTAAGTCTACTATTGATTGGTTGGTACTCACAGGCACAAAGTGTGTTTATTGAAGTGAGTCTCTTTGTGATTGGCTGATTTTCAGAATCAAGGGGTTGTCTTTGATTGGGCTTGCAAAATCATGTTCACTCAGGTGAGTTATTGATCGACTGAACCTAAAACTGGCTCTGATTTCTGGCTGTTAACCATTGGAATGTGTGAACTTAAAAAATTCTCAGTATTCTATATGCTAGTGGGCAGATGTGGTGGTAGAAATTTATGGAAGTTCTCTTCTGATTACTTTAATCTTTTAAGTGAAATAGGCAACAAGTCATCAGCAGATAGGGAGGATGGCTAGGTAAAGGTGTGGAAGGTTTGAGAAGAGAGATATAAAATACTCATCTACGCAAGTGGGAGAGGAAGTGGACTAGGGAAACATAGTATGATTACTGGGCAGAATTGAGGGCCCACATAACGTCAAGAATACAGAGACAAATCAGCATGTCTGTACACTTTCCTTTAACCATATTCAGCTGACAGAGTGGGTACAGAAGCAGAGTGGAGGAGAGTTGAACTCAACTGTGATTGAGGTTTTGCCAAATGAATACTAGAAAAGCAAGAAAGGTTCAAGGAAACTGAGAGGATATTCAAGAGAATGTATTATTTTTAGCTTACTTATTTTGCTTTTTATTATGACATTGTCAATCATACTCAACAATAGAAAGAATATAATGAATCCCTACGAGTCTTTCACCCAAATCCAACAATTAAAAAGATTTTGCAATCTTCTTTCATCTATTCCTTCACACATTTTCTTTTCCTCCAGAATTTTAAAGCAAATCCCAGACATCATACTAGTTCACCCATAAATACCTCAAGATGTATCTCTTATAAGAAATTTTAAAAACCATAATGTCATTATTACATATAACAAAACTAAAAATAATTCTTTAATATTAACTAATTCTCAGTCCATGTTCAAATTTTGCAAAGGAACGATGATAATGATTGGCAGTGAACTTAAGCTGGCTAAGGAGAGAAGAAATAAGGGAGGCGTAGTTAGGGACAATGGACAGGGGGTTGGATCAGTAGGTGGAAGGTCCTAGTGGGTGAGAACATTATTGGAATTAGGAGCCCACAAAGAGTGAGCTGGAAGGGTCTGGGGTGGTCCCACTTTCATCTTTACCCATTGCTCAGTCACAACAGTCTTCTTTTTCAGCTGATTGTATGAGACAAACTCCTTCCAATATGGGATGTTGGAAGATTTTGTGTAGATGTCTTTCCCACAATCTCACCTATTTTAGCTCCAGCACCTGTGTCAGGAGACTCTGCAGACTAAATTAGGTCCTCCTTTATATCCTTGGTACTTCTCTTTGGAGCACTTATAATCCTACTTTCAAAACCATAGGAAAACGTTTTTGTTTGATGTCTAACTACAGCAAGAACTACGTCTCCTTCGTTCACTGCTGTCCTTGCCAGCGCCTACAACAGCGTCAGTAGGACACACCCAATACGTATTTGTTGGACAAAGCAAGGAGAGTTCAGTAAGGTCAAAAGCCACAGACTTCTAAACCCACCCATAACGCGGTTTCGATAAAAGATTCTAAATTATTTACTCTCAACTGACGGTCGCCATTTCCTCACTTGTAAAAAGATGAACCTTACGAGGGCCATATGATTTAATTACTTTAAGACTAAACTGGGCCCCTCATCCCTCCTGAATTTGGAGAGATAGCTCTAAAAATCTCTTATCACGCAAATATGCTCGTGCATAAAGGAAACGATTAATCTAGGTTTAATCTTAAACATCAGAGTCCTCCCATGGTGGTTTACCTCATCCTAAAATGAGGGTTTACCTCGTTCTACGATGGCCAAGAAAGGGTGGGCCCCGCGGTCAGACTCTGCGGATCGCGCGCAGAAACGGGCGGGAGGCCGCCTACAGAGGATCTTAACCGCCCAGAACGGAAGTTCCGAGCCTACAAACCCGCTGGGAAGCAACTCGGCAACGGACCAACATGGCGGCGCCCAGTGAGGAATCTGCGATAGCCGCCGGAGTTGAAAAGAATTGGGGTCCGGTTGTTCGCTCCCCAGAAGGGACCCCCCAAAAAATCCGGCAGCTGATAGATGAGGGGATTGCCCCCGAAGAGGGAGGCGCCGAAGCGTGAGTTCGCGAGTCCAGCCCGGGTCCGGCGTTGGCGGATTGGAGAGGGTTTGGGGAACGCAGGCCTGGGGGGAGGGGGGGGATCCCCTGGGTCGGCGACTGTGGCGGTGGGGCGGCTTCGTCCTGGGCTTTGAAAGAGACGGATTACCACGCTTAGTCGCCTTTAATCAGCTCCTCGGGAACTACTGGATTCCGCACCACGGGCGGAATTTTGCCATAAGACGGGTTTTAGGGGGAAGGAAAAAAGGATTGCGCACCTGACTTCTCTTAGTTGGGCTTCTTAACCTTTTTTGAGCCGTTTAGGTATCTTTGGCAGCCTCGCAAAGCTTATGAACCCCTGCTCAGAATAATATTTTAAGTGCATAAAGTAAATTACATAGGATTATAAAGGAAACCAATTACATTGGAATACAGTTATCAGGGTAGTAAAAGGAAAAAAGGGATGCAGTAACATGTTTCGTTATTAAAGAGTTAAGGACTTTCTAGTAATAAGCTTATTATCTACCATAATTTTGAAGTAGTGATGAGCATAAACGGTATTACAAAACATGTGAAGCAACCATAATGTGATGACAAAATATATGTGATTTCCGTTGGTGACAAATTCACAGGTACTGCAGATGCTACTATTTTTTTTTATTACCTTCATTTATAATTGAAGAAAATGCTAACTTTCAGTTAGAGGTTAGTAAAATAAATGTCATTTTTTTCCCATTCAAGTTTATAGGTCCTCTGAATTTTTTCCAAAGACCATCCCTGAGACTCTCTGTGACTCTGAGGATTCTTAGAATAAACTTATTTGAGTTATGATAGTTGGTGTAATCCTACTTTTATTAAAATGACTTTTGTCTTCAGCAATTCCTCCCTCCACCCCTCCCCAGGCAATGTTGAAATGCCTTTCACTGAAAATAAGAGAAAATTGTTTTGTTGGGTTTTTTTCTCCCTGAATTTTTTTCGTGAAATCGCCTAAAGATCTTTACTTTCAATTGAATTTTCAAATTATTTTCTAGGAGGAGTGGGTATCAAGGGTCGATCCAGGTAGAAATATCAAAATTGCTTTTTTGTGCTGTTAAAAGAGTTAAATTTCTAAGGTTCAAGTGGAGTCTTATTTTCTGTTTACCAAAGTTATGAGCAATACTGTTGGAGAGCAGTGAGTGAGCTAGAAGAACAGTTTGCCAATATAGGACTAGTGGAGCACTGTGGAGGTAGAAGTTGCTTGAAACTTAGGTATGGCCAAGCTGTAAAGAGATTTGAATGCCAGACTGAAGAATTTGGATTCTATTTAGTAAGTATTGTGAAACCACTGAAAATGTTAAGCAGAGGAATAATCATGACTGACATGATTTTTGGAAAGGTTAAAATCCAGTGTGGAGTGACTGATGATATGATGTGCTGAGTTTCGGCAAAGTGATGCCATGAAAGGATTACCAACAGTTCTGCCACTTTATTTTAGGAAGGACGATGCAGCGGCCACATTCCAGTCAGTTAATGGATCACCCCAAGCAGAACAACCTCCATTGGAATCTACAAGCAAAGAAGCGTTCTTTAGCAGAGTGGAAACGTTTTCTATATCCTTTTTTTGGTTCGTGTGAGTTGCACTTTCTGCTTGCTCCAGGAATTGTTTTTCCTCCGGGAATAACACCACTTACTCTGATGTTTTGAATTTAAGAATCACACTTGGTAAGAAATTTTATAGAAAAATTTAGCATCATAAAATGTTATCCCTCAAGGAGGCATTTGAGATGATCTAACCTTTTCTTTCTACCAAAGAAAAAACTAAGAGTCTGAGAGGAGAAGAAATAATAACTAATTTTAATAATAAATAACTTTGTATAGAGTGTGTTTTCACATATATTAACACTTTTGATCTTCACCTTAAACCTAAGAAAACAGGTATTATTTATAAACCTATAAAATAGGTATGATTCTTATACTCATTTTACAGAAGAGGAAACAATTTCAGGTATGTTGTGTGACTTGCCCAAGGTCAACCTGCTAGCAAATGGCAGAGCCAGGATTATAGCATAAGGCTCTTGGCACCCAAACCTAATGTTTTTTGAGACTATGCTATGCTTCTGTCTCTTTCCAGATTTTCCTCTGTATATTAGTTATCTATTGTTGCATAACAAATTACCCTAAAACTTAGTGGCTTAAAAACACCAAATACCTATTATCTCATAGTTTCTGTGGATCAGGAATCCAGGCACAGCTTAGTGTAGTCGTCTGGCTCAAGGTCTTTCACAGACTACGGTCAAGATGTCACCCAGGGCTGCAGTCATCTCAGAGCTCAGCTAGGAAAGGATCCCCTTCGAAGCTCACTCACATGTTTGTTGGCAGGATTCATTTCCTTGTGGCTATTCAATGAAGGCTTCAGTGCTATACTAGCTGTTGGCTAGAGACCTCCCTATGTTTCTTGCTACATGGGCCACTCCACAGGGACAGTTCACAACATGGCAGCTGGCTTCCGTCAGAGTGAGAAAGTGAGAGAGAGCAAGACAGAAGCTAGACTCTTTTTGTAACCTAATCTCGGAAGTGACATCCCATCACTTTTGCCATTTTCTCCTCCCTGGAGTGATTTTTTTAAGAAATTTAAAACGATTATAGACTTATAGAAAGGTTGCACAGGCTATAAAGAACTTTCTTTCTCAGCTACTTGAAAGTAAGTTGCCAGAGTGATGTCTCATTACCCCCCAATATTTCCTATAAACAAGGACTTTCTCATACATAACCACAAGGCCACCATCAAAATCAGGAAATTCATGTAAATTGCAGCTATCTAATCCTCAGGCCCCAATCATTTCATCAGTTGTCCAAATAATGTTTTTTGTAGCAAAAGGATCCAGTTGAGAATCTCAGTTTTTCCTTGAATTTTGTGATCTTGATACTTTTGCAGATTACAGGCCAGTGATTTTGTAGAGTGTACCTCAGTTTGCATTTGTCTGATGTTTCCTTATGCTTGGATTCAGGTAATGAAGGAGTATCGCAGAAGCGATGCTGTGTTCTCTTTACATCCTGTCAGGTGGCACGTGATTTATCCCTTTACTGGTGATGATCACTTTGATCACTTGGTGAAGGGAGCATCTGTCAGTCTTTCCATTGTAAAGTAACTTTCCTCCTTTGTAATTAAAAACTGTTTTGTGGGGAGGTGCTTTCAAACTGTGTAACTATCGTATCCCTCATCAAACTTTATGTAATTTATGTATCCGTAGCAGCATGGGCTCATGATTTCCTTTTGTTTTTCAGTGAGTTATAATCTATTACTATTGTCATATATTTTGATGCTCCACTTGTCCCTGATTTGGTGAGTGGGAGCCCCACGTAGATGCCTTTTACACCCCACTTGGCTCCAGCACAGCAAGGTGGGCCATCCCTGTGTGGACTCCCTCTTTACCTGACTTAGGTTCTGATGCCCTGCACTGAGCGGCCTCCGCCCACACTCCTGGCTGTCCTCTTCCCTGCTCGCCACCTAATGGCTTTAGGACTAGACTGCTCAGGAAGGGGGAAGCATTTTAACCATCTTACTGCTGTCCCATGGACTGATTCCTGATTTTGAAACAGTATTTAGAACCGTTTTCTTTTGTTCTCATTGGATATAAATTGATCACCACTTTGGATATGATAATCATTTAACTTAATCTAGTTAAGTGATTCTGTTATTTTATCCTAGATAATCCCACCTCCTTTAACATTTATATCTAAATTCTGTTTTCTAGCCTTCAGTCCTTCTTTTGCTGATATTGGGATGTTTTCAAATTCCCATATCCCTTATAAAAATATCAAACTTTCTTGCATCTTGTTTCATGTTTATCCTTTTTTTTTTTCTGTGCTCTGTAAAATAAGAGCTCTTTAGGTAAGATATCAAAAACTTTAATGTTGACTATTAAAGATCAATAAATGTTTTAGGACATTTTCCCAAGCGTGTACTTATAGATGCTCTCGATGCCTTCGGCCTGTTTAAAGCCATAGTCTACATACACACATTGCTACATAACAATCACATTTTGGGCAAGGGGAATAATGAAGAATATTATTAATTCTACTGACAGATCTTTGGAAGGTAAAAGTGGATGTGGTACATAGGAGAGCATCAGTGAGTGGCAGAAAATACTTCTCCTTGTTTGATTTTCACCATCCCTTACTGCTTAGACATATGCCAGTGTTTTCACTCATGTTTTTAAATCCCTAGTATTTCATATTAAGTGAAAGTGAAAGGCTTCTACATTCTACCCCACAACCAATAGTAAAATAAACACTTAAACATATAAAATACATAGGGCTTCCTAGAAAAAAGTTCGTAACTTTTTTCTCTGCTTATTACTCAGATGACCTTCATCATTCTGTGAGGTATGTGCCTGTGCTTTAAAAATAGCTCTTTAAACTTTTCTTATTGCTTTTCCCCTTAATTTAATGTGTTTACGCTTATATATATAAAGACTTGAGGTAAAGTTTTAATCTCTGACTTATTTTAATATACCTGCAGTGTTGTTTTTCTTAACATGAATACTCTTTGAAATGGGCAGGTAAGCCCCCTGAGCTGTCTCCACTCGTCTGTGCAAAATATGGCTGGGTCACAGTTGAATGTGACATGCTCAAGTGCTCCAGCTGTCAAGCTTTTCTCTGTGCCAGTTTACAACCAGCTTTTGATTTTGACAGATGTAAGTATACAGTACAAATTGCATTTTTATTCATATTCAAAGATATAGTCTACTAGTTTTTCTGAACAGACCAGCCACTTGTATTTGATCAAAGAAGGTGTACTATTACATATGACAAGATGAATTTGTGATTGTCTTCACCCTAATTATTAGCTTCAGTCATTGCTTTCTTTAAAAACTAAGCTACTTTAGGATGAACCTGACTTTATGTATTCTGGGAAACTAACAGCAGTATGTTTACTCTGTGGTTCCAAAATTTATACTTAGGCAAAGAGACACAGGACTTCCATCAAGGCTCACACTTGGGAATGCCCTGCCTTATAAAATACATGATACTCCCTTTGTTATTGATCTTAGGATCTCGATTTAGAACTTTTTTTGTAGAAAATGATGCAGCTGCTAATATTTTCAAATATTTTTAAATTCTCTTAGTTATTTTTATTTTTAGTTGTATCTGTCCTCTTAAAGGCTCTTGGCCACTGGACTTTGAATCTATGTAGTATTTTTTAAGGCGTTGCTACTTATGGGGTTTCAGATAAGGAACGATGTGCTGAGTTGAAGAAAGCCTTGTGTACTGCCCATGAGAAGTTCTGTTTCTGGCCAGACAGCCCCTCTCCAGGTACTTATTTCTGAGATTTCTCATTTACCATCTCTTCTTGGTCATTGCATTTCTAATATTGTCTATTTCTTTGTGAAAATCTAGTGTTTGAAGTACTTTTTCTTCCTTTCTGTTTGTGCTTTTCCAGAAGAACTAACTTACATTCATTCAATTATTATGTTATTACTTAACTTTGTTAAGTGCATTTGACGTGCCAAAGGCTTAGCTGTGCATACATTACACCATTTAATCCTCACAAGAGTGCTGGGAGGGAGACGTTATCAATCCAATTTTTTTAGGCAAGGAAACTGAGAATCAGAAATCTTAAAACCAACTAGTGAGGAACCCTAACTATCGTTTTATCTGATTTCAAAGCCTCTGCTTTTCCCAAGCAGCCCCGTATCCTACCCAGGCTTCCTGTGGTGCACTAACGGCACTAACAGCGGCTGTTCAACAGGGTTTGGTTGCTAAAGAAGACTCAGAGAACCCCAAAGAAGAGTGATGACAAATCTACAGTTTGTTATAGTAAAATGTCACAATATAACAATAGCATTGAAGTAAGGATGTCACAGCCAAAGACTGCCCCACAGCAAGGGGTCTAGGTGGGCCAGGTGCCAGCGCCTGTCGTCCTCCTTGAAAAAGGGCCGTGGCAGGACACACACTCTCTTGAGTCAGGAACCACTGATGTGTGCACAAAACGCTTCAGAACAGGGTCGGCCCTGTGGCCGAGTGTTAAGTTCACGTGCTCTGCTTTGGCGGCCCGGGGTTTCACCTGGTTCGGATTCTGGGTGCAGACCTGGCACCGCTCATCAAGCCATGCTGAGGCAGCGTCCCACACAGCAGAGCCAGAAGGACCAACAAGTAGAATATGCAACTGTGTACTGGGGGGCTTTGGGAGAAGAAGGGGAAAAAAACCCACTTCAGAACAAGGGAGCCCAAAATGCAGTCTGACGTGGGATTTTTTAAAATATTTTGCTGGTCACGTAGGCATATTCCTGCAGAGTAACCAGCTTCAACAGCAGAGCCCTCTGGTGGGCTCACCAAGACCAGGACCCATGGTTACAAAGCAGTGTTAATAATCCATATATTTTATGCTTGACCAGAGATCAGTGCCATGTAGGTATATTTTTTATTTCAGTGGGACAGCTCAGGCTAATTCCAGGGTCACTGGTGCCCAGGAATATTCCATGAATAACCACTAAGAGGAAAAAATAGATTGAAAGTGACCATAGAGTGCCATCTACTGCTAAATGAGGAGGTGATAGAAAAGGGATTATTAAGAAATAAAATTTTGAAAGTGAAAATGACTGTATAACAAAGATTTTCTGCTGTTGGCCTAGCTGTTTCACCATATAGTACAATAAAATTCAGTCCTCTGAGGATTTGAATCTCTCTCTGTCCAGTGTGCTCAGTCTAAGTTTTTAGGGTCTGCCTAGTGCTCTGTCAGTGGTTCCCAACTCTTATTTCTGTACACTCTACCTTCTTGATCCCATTCTTGTTTTTTTTTTTCTTTTTGAGGAAGATTAGCCCTGAGCTAAATCCACTGCCAATCCTCCTCTTTTTCCTGAGGAAGACTGGCCCTGAGCTAACATCCGTGACCATCTTTCTACTTTATATGTGGGACGCCTACCACAGCATGACTTGCCAAGCAGTGCCATGTCCGCACCCAAGATCTGAACCGGCAAACCCCCGGCCACTGAAGCGGAACGTGCCCGCTTAACCACTGCGCCACTGGGTCGGCCCCTTGATCCCATTCTTAACTTCAGCTGCCACCAACTTGCAGACCTCTAACTTCTATCCAGACCTTTCCTTTGAGCTTGACTCATGTTTTCAACTACCTTCTAAACATTTCCACGTAATATCTTGCAGTACCTGGAACTCATCATATACAAAACTGAATTCAGCTTGTACCTAAAACTTGCTTCTCTTCTTATGTTTTCTACTTCTTGATAAATGGTACTGACCTTCCTGTCCAGTTCTCCTAGCCAAAACCCTGGAAATCATTTAGATCCCCTTCATATCATCACCATTCTACCTCCTAAATAGGTCTCAAATATACCTTCCAATTATACCATCCCTTGGTTTATTCTTTAACATTCGAGAGGCTTCTATTTGGAGAAAGGAATACCCACAACTATTTATACTTTTTTTTTTTAGGAAGATTAGCCCTGAGCTAAATACTGCCAATCCTCCTCTTTTTCCTGAGGAAGACTGGCCCTGAGCTAACATCCATGCCCCTCTTCCTCTACTTTAATGACATTTGTTTTGGCATATTTGGTTATTTGCAACTGCTTTAAATAATTTGATAAACTCTTAAGGAGTATTTTGTTGTGCCTGAATATACAAAGTGTCCCCTTTGTTTTATTTTTAACTTTTTAAGTAATTTCTAAAATTTTGGAATGTTTCAAGTATAGAAAAAGGTGTAGATATTAAGAAACATCTCTGTATCTACCACCCAACCGCACCTAATCCTAACATTTTGCTGTCCTTGCTTCAGAATCACCCCACCCTGCTTGCTTTCTGTTCATCAGGAAGAATTACAGATAACGGCTGGAACCTTCCCCATCTCGTTTCCCTGCCTCCCTGTAACTGCTACCCTGAATTTGGGGTTTATGGTTTGTTTACATGGTTTCTATTTCTACAGCATTTACTTGTATCTGTAAGCAATATATATAGCACTATTTCCTTGTTTGAAAATTTTCTATAAATGTTATCACTCTGTATGTATCTACAACCTGCCTTTTGTGGGGGGAGGTGTCAGCTTTTCTGAAATGAATACGTGCTGTCGCATGTAGCCTGTTTGAAGCTTCATAATTAGTAAGGCCGTCTAAAATTTTAATCTAGGAGACGAGGGATAGTGTGTATCTAGTTCACTCTCCCTTTGGGAAAGCTGGCTTACTTTAGAGCACACTGTCAAACTCTCTTTCTACATACTCGTTGTGTGTGACTATAACTTGAACACCATTTTCACCTAGTTATGTGTCCTCGTGGGTGCTAGTCCAGCCCTACTATTCTTGGTACAAGTTCCTACTTATTCTCCTTCTATTTAGCATATTCACTCTTCCCTTCTGTGCTTACACAGATTTTAAACTTTTAGATGTATGGATTAATGTTTTTCACCAAATTTGGGAGGTTTTTTCAGCCAGTGTTTCTTCAAATATTCTTTCTGTCCCTTTCCCTATATTTCTTCTGGGACTCCCACTGTGCAAATGTTGGTGTGCTTGATGATATCCCACAGGTCTCGGTTCATTTTCCTTCATTCAACATTGATGCTTCTTCTCTCTGTGCCTATGCCACCAGTATCTACAGGGATTATTACTTTAAATCACTTCAATGTCTGCTAAGCTTATTTCTTTGCATCCCGACTGACCCCTTAGTCTCTACTCTAAACTAATGCATGTTATCTCTAACGTCATTTCCTCCTTTAAAAAAATCTTTCAGTAGTTTCTCACCACAAACGTTAATAAAATCATAGTCTGGCTGCTGTCTACACTTTAACCTTATCTCCTCTACAGGCATACTGTGTTCTAGCCCTGTGAAACTATTTAGAATTTCCCAAATGTGCCATCCTTTGGGCCTTTACTTTTACACACTGTTGTTAGTCTTTCAAATTCAGCTTAGACCTGACTGCTTCTGAGAAACCTTTTTTGAGACTCCACTTTTTTTTTTTCAGGGAAAGAGTTGCCCTGAGCTAACATCTGTTGCCAATCTTCCTCTTTTTTTTCCTTTCCTCCCCAAAGCCCCAGTACGTAGTTGTATATCCTAGTTGTAAGTCGTTCTAGTTCTTCTATGTGAGCCACCACCGCAGCCTGGCAGCTGACAGACAGGTGGTGTGGTTCCATGACCGGGAAGTGAACCTGCGTCAGCAAAGCAGTAAGTGCCAAACTTTAACCACTAGGCCATCAGGGCTGGCTCAAGACTCTGCTTTTTAAACATAATCACAAAAGTATCATCTCAGCCCCATCAAAAAAAATCAGTAATTTCTTTTTTTTTTTTAAGATTTTTAATTTTTTTCCTTTTTCTCCCCAAAGCCCCCCAGTACATAGTTGTATATTCTTCGATGTGGGTCCCTCTAGTTGCGGCATGTGGAACGCTGCCTCAGCGTGGTTTGATGAGCAGTGCTGTGTCCGCGCCCAGGATTTGAACCAATGAAACACTGGGCCACCTGCAGCGGAGTGCCCAAACCTAACCACTCGGCCACGGGGCCAGCCCCAGTAATTTCTTAATATCAAAAAGTATCTTATCAATTTTATGTTTCCCCTGTTGTTCAGTACAGATTTTTTATTTTTACGATTTATACCAATGTAATCTTCCGGTTTACCTTTTCCGCAGATCGATTTGGGATGCTGCCGTTGGATGAGCCTGCTGTTCTTGTTAGTGAGTTCCTAGATCGTTTTCAAAGCCTGTGTCACCTGGACCTCCAGCTTCCTTCCCTGAGGCCAGAAGACTTGAAGACTATGGTGAGTTTTTCTTGGCCAGCCTACGGTGGACTTTGTTTGTCACCAGCATTTGTACATGAAGCATTTCTTTTAATGACAAGACAGTGCAGATTGCTATAAAAAGAACTAGGATTCTCTGTCTCTCAGCTGACCTTTTTCAGTCTCCACCAGAAAGGCGATATTGAGGGTTCAAGTAAATGGGTTCCATTTAAACTTTTAGATACGGTTCTTTAAATGGCATAAATTTAATTTTATCTTGATTTGTTACTTAAAACTATTTAACAGAAGACGCTGAAATGTGACTTCATATGGTTTATTGCATACCATTTTCCAAAGAAAGTGCTGGAGGAGAAGTTATAACCTCCCTTTTCACTTGTGAATAGAAGTTTTGAAATGCTGTGGCTCATCTGTTCGTTGAGTATTTACTGTCCCATTTCATCACCCTGTGCTTGCTCTGTGAAGACAGACGTTTGCTGTACAGAATAGAAGCTGTTATTTTCCTTCTTCAGGATGAGAGGCTGTTAGGGATTTTGGCACCAAACCGTGAACCTCTGATGCCTGTTATAAATGTTCCCCTGTTCCTGGCCAAAGGCAATTTTTTTTTTCACCCTGTCATAGTTCTTTATTATTCTTAGAACAAAAGTAAAGACTGTGGCAAGCTCTGTTGTTCTGTCAAAAAGTCAACTCAGTGTCAGGCCAAGATATAAATAGTAATCTGTTTCCATTATTTGAGTTTAAAGTTTACAGGTTTCAGAAAATCTGCAATTGGTAAATTGAAAACAAGTTAATACTAAGAAAAAGTTCGGTAGTTCCAGGAAAGCTGCTCTCTTTCTCGATCAGCAGATGCAGGGCAATTCAGAAAGCCTCTGTGTGGTACCTTAGCCCTGTCATAGAAGCAAGTCTTCTCTTATGAAGAGAGTTTTCATGTTTGTTATTTCTTTCATGATTTTTTTTTTCCTTTATCTCCCCAAACCCCCCCGGTACGTAGTTGTGTATTTTTAGTTGTGGGTCCTTCTAGTTGTGGCATGTGGGATGCTGCCATGTCCGCGCCCAGGATTCGAACTGGGGAAACCCTGGGCGGCCGAAGCAGAGCACACGAACCCAACCACTGGGCCATGGGGCCGGCCCCTCTTTCATGATTTTTGCCTTGTACCTCATGATCTATAATTTTTCTTTTCGTGGTGGTTGAAACCTTTATGTTTTTTACCTTGGTTCCTTTGTAGTGCTTGACAGAAGACAAGATCAGTCTTCTCCTACACCTGCTTGAAGATGAACTTGATCACCGAACTGATGAGAGAAAAACTGCAACCAAATTAGGTTCAGACATGCAAGTCCACGTCACTGCCTGTATTCTCTCTCTCTGTGGCTGGGCATGTAGGTTAGTCAGCGAATGTGCCTGGGGACATGAACTGTGACAACATTGTGCACCCGTCTACATCAGTCACCAGTAGTATTTGGAGAGCACATGGTGTTTCCTGTGAGAAAAACAGACGAAGAAAAGCTGAGGGAGGAGAGGAGGGTAACAGTAAGAATTAGTAACAAAACCAGAATTAGAACTCAGAAATTCTTGAACACTCCTGAACTTTAATTTTTTTTTTTTGCTGTTACTTTCTAGCTGGGAATTTGTGTTCCTATAAACAGTGAAGCTCCTTCCATTTTTAGAAAGGAAGAAAAATCAGTTTAATTGATAAAAACTACCAAGGAAACACCAGCTGGAGTCCTCTCGGCCCCATGTTGAAGTTTCCATTCCAGCTGCTCAGTTTGGTATAGACTCCCTCTGAGGTAGAAGGCTGTCAGAACCTATTTTGATTTACTTTAAATATGCTTTCTTTGCTAGATTAAGGGATATTTTTCATTTACAAGGAAAAAGTTTTAAGAGGGACAGGAGAAATTTATAAAACATCCCTTTAAAATAGTCTTGCCATAGAGAACACACCAAGACCCCTAGATATTTCTCTAGGAAATATGTGAGAGATGATGAAGTTGGGGTCCTGAGATCAGAGGACAGGGGTCCTGAGAGGACGTGGTTCCCAGTCCACTGGCCTGTTCCAGAGATTTGTTTGATGAGATAAAAAGCATACTCACAAATCATTACACTTAGACCCTTGGAAATGTTACCCTTTGAGAAAACTCACTCTCTTTTCTATTCTTACCTAGTTCTTCTCTGGAACCCATGCAGCTCTCCCTGATAACATGTTCACAGTGTATGAGGAAGGTAGGGCTCTGGGGCTTCCAGCAGATTGAGTCATCCATGACTGACCTGGATGTGTCCTTTGGCCTGACCGCCTCCCTGATCCCAGGCCCTGAGGGGCGACCAGAGCGCTTCCCTCTGGTGCCTGAGTCTCCTCGGAGGATGATGACTCGGAGCCAGGATGCCACATTTTCCCCAGGCTCGGAACAGGTATAGACTTGATTGGCTTCTTTAGGGTCGACTTTTTAAAAACAAAATCCCTGACAAAAGCGTTGTTGGTGGGAAAGTTGGAAATTAACTTAGGTTTGTAGGTTCACTTCTGACCACGTTGATCAGAAAACCACATAGTGGTTGTATTCACCAGTTGCAGTGGAGAAGCTGAAATCATTTTGTACAGAAATCTAATGTTCTTTTTTTTTCAACATTTTATTTTAAAGATTGGCACCTGAGCTAACATCTGTTGCCAGTCTTTTTTCCTTCTTCTCCCCCAAGCCTCCTAGTATATAGTTGTATATTCTAGTTGTGAGTGCCTCTGGTTGTGCTATGTGGGATGCTGCCTCAGCCTAGCCTGATGAGCAGTGCCATGTCCACGCCCAGGATCTGAACCGGTGAAACCCTGGGCCGCGGCCATGGAGCTGGCCCCAGAAATCTAATATTCTTTGAAGAGTTTAGTTATGTAAATAGTTCAGAAACTAAATCCTTATAGTTTAAACTATAAAATGTTAGCTTTCATATGCTTCTAGAGATATTTCTCCTAACCATAGTCGTTAATATGATTTGTGTACTTCCGTTATCTCCCCTTTCCTACAGGCTGAAAGGAGCCCAGGTCCCATTGTCTCCCGAACTCGGAGCTGGGACTCTTCCAGTCCTGTTGACCGTCCTGAGCCAGAGGCCGCTAGCCCCACCACCAGAACCCGCCCAGTGACCCGAAGCATGGGCACAGGAGACACCACTGGCCTGGAAGTGCCATCTAGTCCTCTCCGGAAAGCCAAACGAGCTCGCCTCTGCTCTTCCGGCAGCTCGGTGAGTCCACCGGCATGTGCTGAAGTCACTGAGCACAAACAGCAGACCAAGCCCTCACCATGCAGTACAGAGAAGCAGGCATGAGCCTGTCCCTGGTCCTGTGACTATAAGTAGGCCATGTGAATAAGTTTAAAGATGGGACAATTGAGTGACTAAAGGGAAAAAAATTTAAAGATTTTGTTATTTGTTTCTTTGGAATGGATTCTGGAGAGGTAATAAATATGTCAGGCATATGGGCAGCAATGAGATGGGGGGACAGACTTGATAAGATATGGTTTGTTTAACACAAAGGGAGTGAAAGAATTTTAAAAGTGAGAGGGAAATACATAGGCAAAGTTTAAAGGAGAAGGTAAACCTAGAAACATGGCAAATTGTGAGATTCTGGACTTAACAACTGATAGCAGTGCCTCCCTGAATTTACATAGCATCCACCCTTCATTGACACTATTTTTCCTCCTCCTCCCTCAGGACACATCTTCCAGAAGCTTCTTTGATCCCACCTCTCAGCATAGAGACTGGTGCCCTTGGGTGAATATCACACTTGACAAGGAAACCAGGGAGAATGGTGAAACCCAGGTAGAAGCCAGCACCCCCACAGAGCCAGGCTGGAAGGCAGTGCTGAACATCCTCACGGCCCACAAGCAGTCGAACCAGCCAGCTGAAACAGACTCCTTGGTGAGATGAGCCGTTGCCCTGATTGTTTGCAGCACTTGCTGTTTACGTGAGATGAGCCGTTGCCCTGATTGTTTGCAGCACTTGCTGTTTATGGGATGGGGAGCAGAGGCCGATCCTGTAATTAGCACCCTGCCTGCCCTCAGCTTTCCTAAGTCAAGTTAGACTCAGTCTGGTTTCATCCTAGGGAACAGGCATGGAACTGGTTCCATCTTTCTGCAGTTTAGCTTATGGTGTTCCACCAAATTCTGATAAACTCTTTATCTTCTCAGCTAAAATAACTCAAAGTAGAGGAGTACAGAAATAGAGGAAGAGGCAGCTGCTCTGGCCTCATGTTGCAGAACAGCTGCTTTTTCCGTCAGTTGCTGTCACTTGTATTTGGAGCCTGGACAGTTAACTTAGCTGTCTGGAGCACTGTACAGTGACACCGAGATTACAGTTTCATTCCTCACGGTGGGCACATTACTTTGCTCTGTTCCATGACTCCAGACCTGTGCACTGAACCTCAGCTAGTCATCGCAGTAATGACTGCTGCTGGTTACAAATGTGGGCAAATGCAGAGCCATCAGGACAGCTGAGAAAACAAGTGTTTGCTCTGTGTAAAGGATGGAAGTGATCGGGTGGGCATTAAGGAATCATGAAAACTTGGTTCTCTTTTCTTTTCTGGCTCATTCCCTAATTTGCCTTGTAGCCTGCCTAATATAAATATAATTTCTGACTTCTATCCCCTCCAACGCCAAAGTAAGATAATGCTTGCCAGCAGTTGTTTACAAGAAGCATTCCCAGATTCATGGTTTTGTAGGGTCACCAGATTCCACTGGAGAGAACTGTAGTGATGCTAAAAACCCAGGAGTACACATTCGTACCCTTAGTAAATATGTAGATGAAGGTTTTCCAAGTGTTTTGCAGAAAAAGTCTGCATTTTTCCAATTTAAAGACTTGAAAATATATAAAGCTATCTGAAGACAGATGTTTTACCCACCCCTCAAACTGGAAAGATTAAATCTGTCTTTTCACATAAATTCTCTCTTCCTAGATCCTCATGAAATCGTGTGCTGGCAGTTTTTATTGACTCCCCTCTGTCACTGTCATAGTAACAAGAAACCCCACAGGGCTTTTGTTTGTAGTGGGAAAAGTTGGCCTCATAATTGGCCCTGGGTTCCAGGACTTTTAAGATCCTTTTTGGCAGCTTATCTTTTAACCTTCCCACAGCTGCTATGACTGGGAGATACACAACTTAATGAGGCTGTGGTAAAGGAGCTTGATGTTAGGAAAAAGTTGATACTATTTTTCAACTTAAGTTTCTTTCACCTTTGTCACTATGTTAACTAAATTCCCCTCAGTCACTAGTAAGAGCTCAAACTTTTCCCTCCTGGGACTTTATTTTATTGAGACACTTATCCACAAAGACAGTAAGAAAAACAGTGCAAATGTCATCTTATGTCAGAAACTGGAGGTAACTTTCTAGATTATCGTGATGGCTATTGTTTGTGCTCTCACTGAGACTCTACTCTTTATTGTAACTCTCAGGCAGAGAGAACCAAGTGTTCTGATCACTGAGAACTTTTATCTTTTAGTGAATTGTTTTGTCTCCCTGTAACACCATTTCTCAGAATCTCAGATCACTTCATAGGCATGATCAAGTGGCAGTGAGATTCTTCCTATTATTAGCTCTGCTGGCTAAAACATGAAGCTGAGAAGGCCAAGGTCATAGTTTAAACTTTTAAAGGTCACTTAACTTTGTTTGATTCCTTGGCCTTGGATTATACCGTTAACCCCAGCTAGGCATCACGTAAACGTGAATCTGTGCTCACAAGAAATAATGAACTAGGGCCAATTTAGCATCACAGATGAGAAACCAGTGCAAAATGTGTGCTGCACTAATGCCGGGTCAGAAGTGTCCCTCACATACAAAGATTAGGATACTTGGAAGGAGGACATGAGCTGTGTTTTAGAGGCCCAGCGTGGTTAGCAATAGTCTAACAGGAGAATGCAAGCTTCTTGGTTTTTAGTCAGGCTTTTAGTATATATTATCTATAGCACAATATGAAATTAACTCGTTTTACTCAATCCTAGACATATCTAAGTCGTTGTGGGAGAAATGTACAGACCAAGACTTAAAGTTGTTACTCATCCTTTGTCTCTATAAAATAATTTAATCTCTAATAATGAGCTTTTCTACCTATAGAGTCTCTCTGAGAAATCAAGGAAGGTATTCCGAATATTCCGGCAGTGGGAATCTTTATGCTCGTCCTGAAGATATTCTGCCCTTCCTGAGAGAAGTGGAATGAGTTACTTTGAAAAATAAAGTCTGAATTCCCTTTTGATCAGCCGATGCTAAGTTTTTCTCCGTTCTGGGTTAATCATAAGAAGTCCCTGCGCCTGCAGAGACAGTAAGTGTCACTGGCTGCGTCTGACCGAGGGGAAACTGGTGTCCACACGGGGATGTGGACAGGGTGAGGCACAGCAAGCCTGGTTCTGTTAAAGGAATGTGGGATTGTGAAACTACACAGAGGACCAAGGCCTTGAGCACTTTTGGCCTCTTTAGTGTGGGGCAGTTTTGAGGGCTCTTATATCCCAAGAATATGACAGTATGTGTTAATAAAATATTTGTTAAGATTCTTACTACTGGAGAACTGTTTTCCTTCTTGTCTTCTGGGCTGATATAAAGGAGGCAGAGACTGAGAAACCTTAAGTAGAGCAATAAACAAAGTCAAAATTTTGATTTTCAGATTGGCTGCAAAGCCTAAAATTTATTTGTGCATCTATTCAAAGAGGTATTCCTAATCCAGAGACAAGACAGTGTTCATGTTGTCACCAGGAGAGCTCCTGATGTGTTATAGTGAATGGTAAGCTGATGATTGTCTCTTTCACTTAGATAACCAAATAAGTGACTATAACAAGGGGAGGAAGGCCATTCAGAAGAGACCCCTCTCCATGTGCCTCCTAATGTACGGCTCCCCTGAGCTGGGCTCCCCAAGCCTCTTTCACTGCTGGTGGGGAGCATCAGTCTCTGGTGGAGAAGATTGACCCTGACCTGCCCCATCTAAATAAGACTGATCCCCACTGATAAAGTGACCATGAAGGCTAGAAAGTAGTTATTCTCTGAAATGTCATATTTTCTTTTAGTAACTGTGGTTTGTTTTATAACACTTCTTTTCTACTGAAATATTTTAAAGAAAATAATAGCATAATATTCCACCCGTGCTAAACTTTAGTTTGTATCTCTAAAAAAATAGAACATTTTTTCTATATACTACACCCAATGAAAATTAATAATCTCTTAATATCATCTAATACCCAGTCCATATTAAAATTTCTGATTGTTCCAAAAATCTTCTTTTCATTTGATTTGTCCAAACCAGGATCCAATTCAAGATTGTGAGTTGCATAAATCTGTTTAGTCGGAAGAACAGTCCCTTTTTTTTTTTTCATGCATATCAGATCTTAAATTTGTCGTTTTTCAATCCTGATTTTTCAAAGGGTAAATGCAGTTGATAACTCTTCTAGATCAAGCCTCTGTCAGTGGATGAGGCCAGTAGAGGCTGCTTCCAGGTTATTTTTCTAGGGTTGCTCCTCTCTTAGTCAGTGGTAAATGGCTTAACTGTTCATTGTTGGTCTCAGTGGTCCTCTTAGAGGTTGACTAATGGCAACTCTCTGATGTTTTCAGAAATGACATTTGTTGCCCAGGATGGGAAGCCATTCGCTAACTGGTAACTGAGTTTGAAGTCTGCCCTCTAGAAGTGCATAGCCTCCAGGTCACAATTTCTTAAGGCGTGCTGTAGAATCACTAACACAAGGTATTCCAATGGACTACAAGCCTGAGTTCCAGGTTATAATAATGTGGGTATTTTTTTTTTTAAGTCTTTCCACTACAATTTTTAATCTATATCTCCCGCCAAAGAAAGTATTTACATGTCTTTAACATAGGCAAAGCTGGGGCTGGCCCGGTGGTGCAGCAGTTAAGTGCACACATTCCGCTTCTCGGCGGCCAGGGGTTCACTGGTTTGGATCCCGGGTGCGGACATGGCACTGCTTGGCATGCCATGCTGTGGTAGGTGTCCCACTATAAAGTAGAGGAAGATGGGCACGGATGTTAGCTCAGGGCCAGTCTTCCTCAGCAAAAAGAGGAGGATTGGCAGTAGTTAGCTCGGGGCTAATCTTCCTCAAAAATAAAAATAAATAAATAAAATAAAATAGGCAAAGCTCCACAAGTTTTTTAGTTTGTTTTTGTCTTTTTAAAACTATAAATGGAAGCAGATTGGGATAGACTTGGAGTAGTTCAAAAAACGTGGTCTCTTCCATGTGTGAGGCCCTGTGCAAACCTTTATATAATGCAAAGATAGAAGACCTCCTGGTTTCTGCCCTCAGAAAGTTTCTAGTCCAGGCTGGAAGACGTGTTTATGTACAAATGTTGCACAAGACAGAGACTGCTAAATACTGTAGAAGTATAAAGGAAAAAGAACTTAGTTCTCGTGTATGGAATTGGAAAGTTTTTCGAGGAAGGCATAGGTTAGAGCTGGACCTTGGAGATGAGTGGGAGATGTAGGTTCTGTGAGAACAGGGACCTTGTCTGTCTTGTTGATAATCTCAACACTTAAAACTGCCCAGCACATGGTAGATACTTAGCAAAAGAAGAACGCTTAAGGTTGAAGGAACACTGTGAGCAGATGAGCAGAATTTCATGTGTTCCTGAAAGAGCAGGTGTTGTGCTGTGGGGAGACCTTTGCACTGAGGAGTAGAAGAGAGAGGAGAAGAGAAGAAAAGGTGGGCCAGATTGGAGTCTTGTATGTTATACTGAGGAGTTTGGTTTTGATTCTGTGGGAAAAGGGAAACTATTGAAGAATTTTTGAGCAGGGAAGTGACATTTGTGCATAGGAAGATAAATCTGGTGTCTGTGTATAGCATGCATTAGGGGGCGCGGGAAGGCTCCAGGGGAGGTGTGAGGGCAGGGAAAATGGATGATTTGATAGAATGTCAGTGGTGACGTCAACACCATCAGTTTGGGCATGAGGAAGAGGGGAGGAATCAAGGACGACCTTGACGTTTGTGGCCTAACCAGTCAAGATAGAGAACTCCAGTGGGGAGAGAAGACAATAGTTATATTTTTAACATTTTGAGTTCAGTGTCTTATCTAGAAATGGTGTTTCTAGAGGTCAGGAGAGGAGGATTCAGTATGTTGAAGTCTGAGGTTCATGGTTTCAAATGCTCAGAATCTATAAAGCCACATAGAGTGAAGCTGTTGATCTTATCATCTTCTCACAAGGATCTTAATGCCAGCCTGTTTATCAGCATACCCGAGGGCTCAAGGCTACCCTCCAGTTTCTGGTGAATATGCTACTAGGCCGGACTGCGGATACTTTCAAACAGTACTGGGTGTTCTCAGATGGGGTGATGGTTAATTTTATGTGTCAACTTAACTGGGCTAAGGGATGCCCAGAGAGCTGGCAAAACAGTATTTCTAGATGTGTCTGTGAGGACTTTTCAGGAAGAGATTAGCATTTGAATCAGTAAACTGAGTAAAGGAGATGCCCTCACCAATGCAAGTGGGCATCAACAATCCATTGAGGGCCTGAATAGAACAAAAAGACAGAGGAAGGGCAAATTTGCTTTTTGCTTGAGCTGGGACATCCATCTTCTGCCCTTGGACATCAGAGCTCCTGGTTTGTACGCCTTCAGACTCAGACCAGGAGTTACTCTTGAGCTCTCCTGGTTCATAAGCCTTCAGGCTTGGACTAGAATTATACCTCCAGCTTTCCTTGGCCTCCACCTTGCATAAGGCAAATAATGGGACTTCTCAGCCTGTATAATCGTGTGAGCCAATTCTCATAGTGAATCTGTTTCTGTATGTCTTTACGTAGCCTATTGGTTCTATTTCTGTGCAGAATCCTGACTAATACAGATGGGACTGGGCTCATGAACGTCCTTCCCAAAGCATCTATTTTCTTCCACACACTAGGACATCACTTCAACCCCAGGCTGTTATTCCTTCTTCTTGTGGGTTTTTCCTGTAAAAGTTTTTGGTTTGGCCTTTCTAGGAACCCACTTTTCTTGATTTGATTCTATATTTGAAAAGAATGTTTTTTCTTTTGGCAGATCCTTTTAAAGAAGATAATTGCCTAAAATTTCGGTTGTGCTACTTTGTTATCCACAAAGGTAGCATTTAAGTCATCATTCTAAGGAATTTTCCCACTTGCATTAGCCACGCTAGGTAGCTTATGGGGATACTATATGATTCCTGTGTTAATTTTCTCCTGCTGGTTGATAGAACTTCCAATGCCTTCCTCTCTGCCTCCCAGGTCAGAACCCTTTGCAGTCTTGGTCCCAGCATCAGGACAGGTGGTGGTATCTTGAAGACCCCTTGCTATTCAAGGCTATTCCGACTCCCTAGTGTGGCCAGTCCTTCCAGCCTTCAGATTCTCCTTTACTGTTTTTCTCCTCTAGGTTCTGTGTTTTGTTTTAACAAACATTGCATTTCCCATCCAAGTAGATTTGTTTAACAGAGGGAAAGACTGAAGCTCAAGGACATTTAATAATGAGCCCCGTCATACAGTTAGAATGTGGCATAGCTGCACTTGAATCTATGTTCCCAGCCTTCTGTTCTTCCCATTATGATACAGCTGGGAATGTCTTTCAGCATGGTGATTCTGTGATCTTCCTTCCCCAAGCACAAAGTGGAGATCTGCTTCTCGCAGCAGAAAGGAATGTCTTGCAACTGCTTGTGGGACGCTAGTATCCAGACATGAGTCTTCTGCCTGGCTCTTTTTAAATTGTAGCCAACTTTAATAGACTTAGCAGGTGGAACATTCTCTCTGGCAGCTTTCCTCATTTTCTTATCAAACTCTTAGACCAGTCGTGGCTGCCTCAGAGCCAGCCTTTAAATCCCTTCCACCCAATTCCGTCTTAGCAACAAAAACAGCTGCGTGTACAGCTTGACCAGCAGCAAAAGCACAAACACTTCTCTCTCCTCAGTTTTCCTTGCTATTTTTAGTTTTATTCCTATTCTGGGTTTTCTTTGGCTTTATGTCGCTGTTATCTGGGTTAGTTGACCCATGCCCTCAGAAATAAATGCTGCATCTGAGCCCTTTAATTAGAGACCATTCATTCCATCTTTATCCCATGCTCTCTTTTCTCTCGTTGCTCCTTGGCTAAAGTGTTGGTGGTGGCTGTTTTTCTTTCCACAGTGCCTCTCTGGTCAAATCAACTGTCGTCTAACTGAAGCCAGTTAGGAAGAGAGGGAAGGGGGAACAAAGTTTGTATGAAGGTCTCTAGGGAGGACTGGTAGGCCACGGAGACTTGGTTTATCCAAAGATTATCCAAAGATTCAGACCATTTTAATAATATATTTTTCGGCTTCCTGTCCTCCTTTCTGTCAGGTGCCTGTCAGTATCCCAGTAGGCAGATATGGACTGTTTCCCACAGTAGGTCAGTAATAGCCCTCAAGAGGGTGGAAGTAGGAACATAAAACGTCAGACTTGGAAGGGATTCCAGATTCACCTCTAAGGCCCTCACAGTTCTTGTGAGGAAACCAAGGTCACAGAGGCAAGAAAGTCATTTTCAGCCTCCATGTCCATTTCCTTGCCAGTCTTGTCCAGCCCGACAAGAGCCAAAGGAGAAGAAGAAACACACATGAGAGTACTTGGGTGGCAGGGTGGGTTAGAGCCATTTTGCAGTGATAGTGAGGCAAGGACTACGGCAGGAATCTGCCTCTTTGGTGAGACCTGAGAGAGGAGAGGAACAGTGTTGAACAGGAGAACCTGTGAAAATTGATTTACTACCACCATAGCTGGCATTGCAAGTACTCACTATTGGCCAAGTGCCATCCTGCATATTTTACCTCCTTAAGCCTCGTAACTATCCTGTGAGGTAGATACAATTACTGTCTCTATTTTACAAACAAGGAAACTAAGGCAGAACAATTGCTTTGCTCAAGGTCACACAGCTGGTAAGTAACATTCAAACTCAGGCCCTCTGCCTCCAGGCCTGTGTTCCTAACACGATACTGTCTGCCTCCAAATGGAGAAGATACTTCAGAAGAGGGAAAGTTGTATACATGAAGATGTCCAATACACAGTTACTTTTAATAAGTTAAAAATAACCTTAAAAAGAAGTTGAAAATAACCTAAACATCCAACAGTTGGAGAGTGATGAGCTACATAGACAATAAATCAGTGGAATATGAGTCAAACTATTAAAACGATAATTGTAATGATTCTGTTGGCAGTGTGGAAAGTTGTGACATATGTGAAAAACAATGCGAGGGCATTCATCTCCAGTGTGATTTAACCATGACTAGAAGAAGACTTCAGAAAATGAAATCAGTGTATTAAAACGGGGATATATGATTTTCTTCAGGTTTTTTTTTTTATTGTCACACTACTGTTTGCGCAATGAATAAAAAAAAATTGTGTCCTTAATCTTTATAATTCTATAACTAGTAGTCTGTGGCCAGCAAAGATTTCTGGTAACCTTATGTTCCCTCCATCCTCAGTATCTAATAAAAGTTTTTATACTGTTTCTCCCCTTTTTTTATGCCTTGGACATAAGGTAGGTGAGAAACAATAGAAGGAATAGCAGTAAACGACAGTGTTAAGATAGAATAATAAAGTTTTACCTTGAAAGTTGCCAAATAATATATTCCCTAGTTTTGGTAAATATTTTATATGCAAACAAATATACAAAAAGCATTCTTTGTAGCTTACTAGCTCATCTTAGGTATCATTTTTCACAGTTTATGGACTGGGCAGGAAGGTTACTTGCTCTAAATCAGAGTAAGAATAGAGGGAGCTCTACCCTCCTTCCTTCTTCCATTCACCTTCAATCTACCTTCACTCCAGTGTGGAATTTTTTTTTTTTTAAGATTTTATTTTTCCTTTTTCTCCCCAAAGCCCCCCAGTACATAGTTGTATATTTTTAGTTGTGGGTCCTCCTAGTTGTGGCATGTGGGATGCCACCTCAGCATGGCCTGCCGAGCGGTGCCAGGTCCGTTCCCAGGATCCAAACTGGTGAAACCCTGGGCCACTGAAGTGGAGCACGCAAACTTAACTACTCAGCCATGCGGCTGGGCCCCTGGAATCTTCTTAATCCTTTTCTGAGCTGAGTCTTCATAGCTGTTAAAAAAGAAATGGCTGCACACCCATGTTCATTGCAGCATTATTCACAATAGCCAAGTGGTAGAAGCAACCTAATGTCCATCAACAGATGAATGGATAAAGAAATATACATACAATGGAATGTTATTGAGCCATAAAAAAGAAGGAAATCCTGTCACATGCTAGAGCATGGATAAACCTTGAGGACATTATGCTAAGTGAAATATGCCAGTCACAAAAAGATAAATAGAGTCATGCACTGCAGAATGACATTTCAGTCAATGACAGACCACGTGGGACAGTGGTCCCATAAGATTAGTAGCATATAGCCTAGGTGTGTATTAGGCTACACAATATACATTTGTGGAAGTACACTCTAATGTTCGCACAACAACAAAATCACCTGACGCATTTCTCAGAATGTATCCCCATTGTGAAGCAATGCAAGACTGTGCGTGTGATTCCACTTATATCTAAAGGCGGTATGTAAAGGAGTAAGACTCATAGAAAGTAGAATGTGTTGCCAGGTGCTGGGAGGGAGGGGGAAACGGGGAGATGTTCAGTGCATATAGTGTTTCAGTTTTATAAGATGAAAAAATTGTAGAGATCTGTGCACAACAACATGCATATAGTTAACGCTACTTATTTATCTCCTTGCTCAAGATTTTGTAAACCTTTGCTTTTTAGTTTCGATGGGAGGGCTCCTTTCAATGTTTTTTGTAAGACAGGCCTAGTGGCAATGAACTCCCTTGGCTTTTGTTTATCTGGGAAAGCTTTTATTTCTCCATCACATTTGGAGGATAGTTTCACTGAGTAGAGTATTCTTGGCTGAAAGTTTTTGTCTTTCAGTATTTTGGACATATCATTCCATTCTCTCCTAGTCTGTAAGGTTTTTGCTGAGAAATCCACTGAAGGCCTGATAGGGGTTCCTTTGTAGGTTATTTTCTTTTGCCTTGCTGCCCTTAATATTTTTTCTTTATCATTGGCTTTTGCCAGTTTTAATAGTATATGCCTTGGAGAAGGTCTTTTTGCATTAATGTAATTAGGAGTTCTAGATGCTTTATGTACTCGTAAGTCCGGTTTCTTCCCCAGGTTTGGGAAGTTCTCAGCTCTTATTTCTTTGAACAAGTTCTCTGCTCCTTTCTCCCACTCTTCTCCCTCTGGAATACCTATAGTCCTTATGTTGCTTTTCCTAGTTGAGTCAGATATTTCTTGAAGAATTTCTTCATTTTTTGAAAATCTTAGTTCTCCTCCATCCTGAAGCGTTTCTATACTTCTTTCCTCTGAATCATTAATTCTGTCCTCCATAGTGTCAGCTCTATTTTTATGGATTCTAGATTATTTTTTATCTCATTGTGTTCTTCATATCCAGAATTTGTTTGGTTGTTGTTTTAGAGTTTCAGTCTCTTTGGTGAAGTATGCCTTCTGCTCATTAATTTTATTCCTGAGCTCACTGAACTGCCTTTCTGAGTTTTCTTGTAACTTGTTGAGTTTCTTTATAACTATTTTGAATTCTCTGTCATTTAGACTGTAAATTTCTGTGAGTTCAGGATTGGTTTCTGGAGACTTGTCATTTTCTTTCTGTTCTGAAGTGTTAATGTATTTCTTCACGGTGTTTGATGAATTGATCCTTTGCTGGCGCATTTGTGGTAGTATCAGGTCACAGGTTCTACCTGCCACCATGGCAGGGGGGAGTAGGGGGGCAGCAGGAGCTGTTTTCTGATCCCACCCTGTCTGCTGGAAGTTGTGCTGGTAGGGCTGCTCTGAGTTTGCGCACTGGCTGCAGCCACTTGGCAGGTCATGCACATATGCACAGGCTGGGCCTCTGTGCTCCACTGGTAGGTCACTCTGGTACAGGATCACTGCACTTGGCAGGGGACCAGCCAAGGTGATGTGCTAGGTGGGAGGGAAGGGGTGCCTTCTTTTGGGTGTATGTGCCAGCTCTGCACTTATGGGCAGTTCAGCTGAGCTGCTGCACTTGGTGGGGGCTCTTTTGTAGGGCCTAAACTGCACCACTCAGTAGGGAGCATTCCCATGGGTGGGGCCACTGTGGCATGGTGGGTGCTCCCACAGGCCAGGCTACCACTCAGAAAGCATACATGCACAGGCCAGGCTGCCCCCGCCTCCTCTTACAGTTGTGCTGGCCACTGTATAAGGACCCACAATCTAGATCACTGCTGCCAGGGAGGGGGAGGGGTCTACTCACCCAGTTCCACTGCTTGCTGGGGATCCAGTCCCCCCACCTGCAGATGTATGACTGTGGATCTCTCAGATGTCCTATCGTGCTGTGTAGGGAATCCTCTGTTGGTTAGTGAATGTCCATCCAATTGTAATTTATGGGAGAGACAAAAGGAACAACTCACTGTGCCATGATGCTATTGCTCCCTTAACACTGCATATTGTGCTCTCAAAAATGGTTACAATGGTAAATTTTATGTTTTTTTTTACCACATTGAAAAGAAAAGAAATGACCACTTCTACTAGCACCAGCCTTTATATGTGCAGAATAAGACCACCACTTGAATTCTGTCCCCTTAATCCTTCCCGTATGGGTTTGAGCAGTGTAATTCATCATCTCTTTCCCTTCTTGACATGTCTGGGAACGTCTTTGCTCTGAGGCCCTCCAGCTATGCCATGGTCTTAGTCTTCCATGAGCTTAAGTTCCTCCTTCCCTAATAAGGAAGAAAATGGATGTGAAACCAGCAGTGAGATCATTCTTCACTAGATCCAAAGAAATCAGATAAGTGAAAGGCAACTTGTCAGCTATTAAGTGGCTAAATCTCCACTCCTTAACCAGCATGCCATGTCCGGAAGAGCTGCAGTCAGTCACTGTAGCCCACGCGAGAGTCAAGATCAGGTGTGTGGCCTTAGTGCCCAGCAGTAATGCAGCAGTACCTTTCAGAGCCACTAGATGGCCCCCATGCTCCACACCTGACTTCCTTACCTCGCTGGAATTGCAGACAAGCCAAACCTCACCTCCCCACTTTGTGCTAATCACTAGCAGATCAACAGTGGTGGAGAGTACAGCATTTACTTTTTCAAATGGCTTATTCTCATTTTCAGCATCATTCTTACTTTGTCCTTATTTTGTTACAGGTGTTCTCTCCTAACCAAACTTAGGTTCCTTCAGGCTGAAGCTGCATTGTATCTACAGTGATGGGAAAAGAAACTGAAAGCACTGAGACAGTTGGTAGGAAGAGAGAGAAAGGGAGAGAATGGATGTTTATTGAGGAGCCAGACAAGGGAAAAAAATTTAAGGTCAGGGCTAGGACCCTGTGCCCAGGATTAGAGGCACAAGTAGTAAGGACAAGAAGCAGATTGAATAGGAATTCAGTTGGAAGAGGAAACTCAGGGGATGATAAGCCATTGGCAGCCACATTGACACACATGTGGCAGCCCCCCTGAGGTGTCATCCTCGTGCCCTGTCTCAGCACCAGCACTCAGACCTGGGTCACTTCAGGGCCAAGCCACAAAATTCAGCAAGCCACTAATGAAGCTTTGAGGACATGTTCATAGGGGCACAGGCCAGAGTGATGTGTCATCATGGCCACAGTGCAGCCTGGACCCGGCAGATGACCCTTGTGAGGATTCCAAAGTCTGTGACTAATGCTAATTAACCCTGATTCATTGTAGCACTGAGCACAAAGAGGTCATTGTCTCCGCTGAATCAAGTGGGGAAACTGAGGTGTGGAGTGGGGAAGCAGCTTGGCTCCATTAGTCAGTGGCACCAGGCCACGAGTTTATCACTGTCTTGCCCAAATGCCCGTGAAGCTGCCCTTGATAACCAGGAGTAAACACTTCCAACAGGGCTGCCCTGGGAGGAGAGGGACCTTGCCTCAGTGCCGTTTCCACAGGAGGTAGAGCCACAGAACTAGAAACTCCCAGGTGCAAAGACTACTTGGCTTAACCCTCTCCCCTCCCCCCGCTTCTACAATGAGGAATCTGAAGGCTAGAGTCAGGGAGTGACAGCCGGGATCACACAGAGGATGTCGTGCCTGGGCCGGGCCTAGAATCCTGAGGTTCCGTGCGCGGTCCTCTTGCGCTACAGCCCTGATGACAGTGCAAGAGAGGCAGTATCCCGTGAGAGTTACGAGTGCTGGCTCCAGATCCAGTACTCTGGGTTCAAATCCTGGCTTCACTGGTTACAAGCTGTGTGCTTCTGAGGCGGCTACCCCATGCCTCAGTTTTTCCATCTCTAAAATGAGGATAATGATAGTAGCTATGACATAGGGATGTTTTGAGAAGTAAATGAGGTATGTGAGTGCTTAGAACAGTGTCTGGCACATAGTACTCAGTAAATAATAGCTATTTTTTTAGTATTATTTAAATAAGTCAGGTATGACAATCCTTAGCTGCACACCTGGCCACTCAGCTACCCTGTTGGCTTCAGCCCAATCGTCTCTCTGGTCAAGTTTCTCCTGTCTGCCTCGTCTTTTGGGTCTCCTGCGGGAAGGGAGCACTGAAACAATAGGTTGGGATCAGGAGCGAGGGCTGTACCAGAGTTTCTTCACCATATTGCCCCTGCTCTGAGTAGGGCTCTTTTAGCCCAGCAGCCTCCGTGACATCATCAGACTGTTGGTTCAGCTCCAAGCCCAGCTCTGGAAGCATCAGGAAACATCTTGGGCAACAAGACACAGACCAAGACAACCACATTCCTGCCGGTCTCCTTGGGCCCTGGCTCCGGGCCTGGCAAGCCCACCCTCAGAAGATGGTGGTACAATGACGACAGGAAAGCTAATTACCGTCATCACCCTGCTGGGTTGAGATCACTGGTTTGTTTGTCCAGCACAGCTCACCTGAGTCATCCATCCTGTAACGTGTAGCCACCTGGGCCTGGAGGTGGATGAGCAGGCTGCCAGGAGGTCGTGCCGAGCCTGGCGCGTGCCGGCACTTCCTGCTTATTCTCCCCTCAGAAAGCAAGTCGAGGCATTTTGGCTCCAGAGACACAGCTCCAAACCGACTGGAGCTTGGCTGGGGCTTGACAACAGGCCAGGGGCCATTCCGGGGCGAGCAGAACCAGAGTAGAGGCCTCAGAACCTTTGGAAAATCACTTCCCTGGATCAGAGACGAAACCAAGAGGTAGAGAATGGACAGGGCAACAGCTTCCTCCCCCTCCACGCCACCTACCACACTATTGAGCACTCCCTTTGCCCACTCAGGGGCCCTTCCCAGGCCAACCCTCCAGGACAGCAGTGATCTGGGCTCAACTGCCACTAGCTCACCCTGGGGTTTTTCCAAAGTAAAATGAGGAAGAAAATACGTGTGATATTTCACCAAAAAAAATTCTAAAATTACAATAGAATTAGAAAATACTTTTTCAAACAGGTGGAAAAAATGGGAATGAAAGTCCCCTACTCTCTCTCTGACTCCCTGGGTGAGGGAAAAAAGAAGAATGTGCCAGAGGAGAAAAGACGGGGGTCCCTTCGGCGAGACTGGGAGGGAGAAGTTGACAGCGGTGAGGTGATTTCCACTGTAGGGACTGTCTGTGGCACAGCTGGTAAAGGGGAACTGGAGAAGGCCAAGTGGGGACCCCTGTGGGTGGGACTGAAGACACTGGAAGCAGTGTTTTAAAACAATCCCCTAGGCCTGGGAATGTGGCTCTCTCCTCCTCCAAGAAAGAGAGCTAAGGAGCCCCATCGAATGAAGCACTGGCCGGGAGGCCAGCTTCCCCCGCGCCTGGGGACCTGGGAGAAGGATTGCGTCAGGCCTCGCCTCCCCACAGCTGCACTGTTGCTTGTCTCCCTCTCCCCCTGTAGCTTCCCAAGTAATTGGAGGCTTGGCGGTGGCACCCTCTGCTTTACAATGTGTGCCCCATTAAAGCCTCAGCATTCCTGTGGCCACTCGTGGCCCCTCGTGCTTCCTAGTTTGGCAGGAAGTGAGGCTGACTACAGACTATCTCCTGAGGGAAGGGAGAGGCAAGAGGGTGGAGGAAGACCTAGTTCTGGCCTTGCTCTCTGGAACGTGACCTCAGTGTCATGGTGACGGGCTTTCTGGTTAACCTGCCGACCTAGGGTGACTCTCAGCTCCGACCCTTTGTAAAGGGTATTGTGGGTCCTGGTGGGCAGGGCGCAGTCCAGGCCTTCACATAACAGAGGTCAGCCAGGGTGGTCCCAGCACTCTTCATCCATTAAACAAGGCCTGGTGGCTTGACTCTCCCAGGACGGGCCCTGAACCCCGTGACTCCAGAAGACTTCTTCCTCACCACATATGCTGAGGGAAAAATTGGGGCATGTGGTCTAACAAGTGGGACTGAGTTCGTGAAAACAATATGACCATTTAAAGATGGGACCTGTCCTAGAAAACTCGGGACCCAGAATCTGTGCATGCCCAGTGCTCTGCACACAGAAGGCAGTGTGGTGCAGGGGGCACCAGAACTGGAATAGGGAGCCTGGCTGTCCCAGTGCCCCCACTGTGGCTCAGTCACACTGGTGACCTTCAGCAAGTCAGTCTCCATTTTAGTCTGTCTGTCTAGTGGAGTAGTAATAAATATCTGACTTCTTTAGAACAACTCACTGATGAGGCCAAAAAAAAGTTAGAAAGTCTATTGTAAGCACACACACACTCACACCATATGAGATGTGACAGATTATGTAAGGACTTGATTTGGGGATGGGAGGTGCTACCACGGGGGTGGAGGGGTGGGAACAGTGGCTGGTATCTGAGTCAAGAACAGGGAAAGAGCAGAAGTGAGAGATGGGGGTGGAAAGTCAAGGACCAAGGAAAAAGCCCTAACAAATCAGGCAGAGATGCTCCGGGGCTGTGGTTTGGAGGAAAGAGGGGAATCAGGTGGTGACGGGGAAGAGAACGTTCTTTCCCTCAGTGGCTGACGTCTCCCGCCCCTTCTGGGATGCCTGCCGGCCTGCAGTCAGTACCTGGCCTGCCAACTGAGGAACAGGATGTTTGGGCTCTGGGGCTGTGCCCTGCCTCTGAACCGCTGCCCATGGGGCCAGAAGCAAGCCACAGAGGCCTACAGACTGTCGTGAATGCCAGAACTGGCACTAAGTCTGGGAAATGGGTCGCCACGTCAAGGTTTTTGGCCCATCCTAGGCAAGTACAGCAAACTTTTGAGAACTCTATCTGATTTTTCCCCCTGGACTGCCCAAGCAGGAAATTAGTGGCACTCAGGGTCCCCAGATCTTTTGGGAAGTCCCAAAGGGTGCTTCACATGTGTCCACAAGCAAGTGTGTCATGGGGCATCTTACATCAGGTTCTCTGTCTCCGGCTTCGGCTCCCACTGGTTGGCCTCACACACCCCTAAGCCACTTGAGGGAGCCACAGCTGCCATGCTTTTGGGTGTCCTGAGGAGTTGGGTTCCCAGTCTATGTGAGGATGATAACCTCCTCGTCAATTCAGTGCCAGATGTTGTCATTTGCACCCCAAAGCTGGAGTGCACAGTCGAAGTCTCCCAAAGCCGTCTGTGAACAGTTTGGTTAACTCTGGCCCTTACCCTCAGACCACGGGGGCCTGACCCGAGACCAAGGACCTGAGCGGGAGGGGATGCCTGCCTGGTCAGCCATCTTCTCCACTGAGGTCCTCCTGCGGCCCTTTTCCTTTGGCACCCTACAGCTGCCATAGCTTCTTGGAACCAGGAGGCATCCAACGTCTCCATTTCAGAAGAAGCTGTTCCTTTATGTTTCCATATCTCCAAGATCAAGTTTAGTGCTTTTTCCTGAAACAAAGGAACTGGGAGCTCTCAGGGTCCGCGGAAGCTTTATACCGGAAGAGCTTCCCAATGAGACATCGGTTTTGATTGTCCCCTTGGGCTCTGAAAATCTTAGCACTAGTTTCAGCACGGCACAACATTACATAAGGGTATGAGGAATAAAGAAGAAGACATAGGCAATGAGGTGTTGAAAAATGTGAACTCTTCTGTAAGATAACCTTTGATCTCTCAGAACTTCGGAAATGCTTCATCTACCCTCTGCCACGCAGCTCTTCCCCAGCGCTGGATCCCCCGGCACAGAGAAGGTGCCCAGGAAAGGCTCGTTACATAAATGAACACATAGATCTTCATAGCTGGAGCGGGGGTTTGGAGGCAGAGCTAGCTTTGCCTTGTAACCCTCGGGTGGGGACCAGGGCTTCCATTCTGGTACCCTGAGGAACCTGCTTTGATAGGGGTCTGGAAGACAGGATTTGCCCCGCTCTTGATGAGAAGAGGGCAGACCAGTGTAGGAGCTGGAGGCGGAAATTACCAAGGGCTGGAAAGGGGAAATTGGGGGCTATGTTTAGGCTGAGAAATGAAGAGGGAGACCATGTGCCTCAGCAAGTATATGGCCTGACACCGATAACATTTAAAAAAATTGACGTAACACACACTCCTGTAGGTCCTCTGCATCTCCTTTGATATTCTCAACACGGGACAGGTGGATGAGAAAACTTAGATGCAAGCGCTTGGGTTTATTTTTTATTAAAATAAGGGTAACTAACCTTGTAAGGAGTTTATCCTTCACAAAGCCTTACATGTGCATCATCTCATCTGACCCTATAACAACTCCATAGAATTAGGTAGACAGACATTAGTCTCAACTTCCTTTTACAGATGAGGAGAGTGAGAATTGCAGAGTCAGCAATTAGAGTGAAGACTCTAACCTGGGTCTATCCAGCTCAGGGCCCTGGACTCTTTCTACTATATTTTACTTTTCATTGATTGCATTAAAACACTACAACAGGAAATTAAAGAAATAGTTTTGAAAGCACTAGTAAAACATAAAGCTTTATGTATACAAAAAGTATTTTTTTAATTGTGGTACAGCATATGATCAGGGCTACACCTGATCCATAGGAAGTCTTTCTAGCAGAGCATGAGCTGTTTGTATGGTGAACAGCCTGCCCAACTGTACATGGTGAATCTTTAGGGAAGGTAGCAATAGATTTGAAGTCACAAAATCTGAGGTTTAGTTCCAGTTCTGCCCCTGTTAGCTTTGTAACACTAAGCATGCCTCTCTGAACTTTAGTTTCCACATCTATAAAACGTAGATATTGGCCAGCCCCGGTGGCCTACTGCTTAATTTTGGCGTGCTCCGCTTTGGAGGCCCAGGTTTGGTTCCTGGGCATGGACGTACACCACTTGTCTGTCAGTGGCCATGCTGTGGCGGTGGCTCACATATAAAAAAATAGGAAGATTGGCAACAGATGTTAGCTCAGGGTGAATTTTCCTCAGCAAAAACAAAACAAAACAAACTTAGACATTACTTATGCTATTACCTTTATCACAGCATTATGAGATTTAAGTAAGGTAAGATACTATATGAATGTTGTTTTACAGATGAGGAAAAACTTGTCCCAGTATTTAAGTAAACATATATATATATATATATATATATATAGTGATCCATAAACTATAACTGTTTTGTTTTGTTTTTTTTTTGCCTTTTGTTCCTATTTTGGTTTACAGTGAGGGGAATGTTGGTGATGGGCATATTTCCTTTAGTTTTCTAGGATAGCAGGCTAGGCATCATCCACTCAGCACCCATTTCCCCTTCTTCCTTCCTAAAAGGACTCAGCTTTTCTTGGATGTGGGAGTAGGCTTGTGTCTCTAACCCCCAGCATTGGGAGGTGTGGGCTGTACAGTCTCAGATCTGTTGAGGGTGTGTGTTTCCCATGTGGGCAGAGATGAATGGGTGGCCCTCACCCACTTCAGGGCTGGGATTGTGCAGGGTGGGTGTCTGAGGGCCCGCATGGTCTGGGCCTCGCTTCCCCTTCATTCATCAAAGGATGACAATCAGGGTTTGGGTCTGAGCTCATAGAGAGGAGAAGACTGAGAGAGGAGCATTTTGGAGGGGGAGTCAAGTTTGAATTCAATCATAGATAACTTTGAGATACTCATTAGAAATCCTTGGCAAGACATCACGAAAGCACTGAGGACCATGGGCTTCACCATTCTGTTCTCTTTACTTTTCTATACACTTGAATTTTTTAGTAAAAATTTAAAAGAAAAAGAAAAGGGAGAAAGCAGCTCAGCCTCTGAGTCTGGAACTCCAGGAAGAGTTTGGGTTAGAGCTGTAAACTAGGAGGTCGTCTGAGTACACCTGGTATTAATGTCCTGGCCTGGAGAAGGTCACCCAGGAGAATCAAGGAATCAAGCCCTGGGAACCCTGGTATGTAAAAGTCAAGAAGAGGTGCTGGCCCCATGGCCGAGTGGTTAAGTTCCCGCGCTCCGCTGCAGGCAGCCCAGTATTTCGTTGGTTCGAATCCTGGGCACAGACATGGCACCGCTCATCAAACCATGCTGAGGCAGCGTCCCACATGCCACAACTAGAAGGACCCACAATGAAGAATATACAACTATGTACCGGGGGGCTTTGGGGAGAAAAGGAAAAAAATAAAATCTTTAAAAAATAAATAAATAAATAAAAATAAAAGTCAAGAAGATAACAGGTGGGGGGACATGGGACATGAAGCGGGCTTGTTCTGAAAGACAGGTGATGAAGGAGTTTTAAGAAGGGAGTAACCTACATTGTCAGGAGCTCCTGACCGCTTGAATAAGATGAGAACTGAGGGGCTGGCCCGGTGGCCAAATGGTTAAGTTTGCGCGCTCCGCTGCAGCAGTCCTGGGTTTCGCTGGTTTGGATCCTGGGCACAGACATGGCGCCTCTTGTCAGGCCATGTTGAGGCGGCATCCCACATGCCACAACTAGAAGGACCCACAACTAAAATATACAACTATGTACCAGGGGGATTTGGGGAGATAAAGCAGAAACAAAAAAAAGATGAGAACTGAGAATTGACTATGGCCCTGGCAAGCTGGAGATTGTGGTTTCAGTGGCGTGATGGGGGCAAAGTCCTGATTGGAAGGGATTAGAAAGACCAGTGAGGAGTGGTGAGAAATGGAGACTTGTATAGGTGACACTATTGATGGGTTTTTGCTGTAAAGAGAAGCAGATTGGTAGCTGGAAGAGGACTTTGCCTGTATTTGTTGCAAGACAAAAGATACTACCAAATGTCTTTATAGTCAGTAGTCTCAACGATGTCCTTTAAAGTTTTTGTTTCCTTAGTGCAGGATCTAATTCAGGAGGACATATTACAGTTAATTGTCATATCTATTTAGTCTCATTTAATCTGTAACCATTTCTTAGCCTTTTTTTGTTTTTGTCTGCTTTTTCCTCCCTACGTAGTTGAGGAAAAATCCCCTCAGTACGTAGTTGTATATTTTAGTTGTGGGTCCTTCTAGTTGTGGCATGTGGGATGCTGCCTCATTGTGGCCTGATGAGCGGTGCCATGTCCATGACCAGGATCCGAACCGGTGATACCCTGGGCCTCCGAAGTGGAGGGTGCAAACTTAACCACTTGGCCACGGGACCAGCCCTCAGCCTTTTTTTCTTTTGTGTTTCATGATTTCATGACCCTTTTTAACAGTCCAGTTATTTTATAGAAAGTCCCTCATTTTGGTTTGTCTGATGTTTCCTCATGATTAGATTCAGGTTGCATATTTATGACTGGAATATTACATTAGTGACGTGCTGTCCTTCTCAGGGTACTATAATTGGAGACACATGGCGTCTGTTTGCCTCACAGTGAGACGTTAGTTTTGATCACTTAGTTAATGTGTTGACTGGTTCCTCTACTGTATGGTTCTTAAAATCCTTTTGTAATTAGTAAGTAACTTGTGGGGAGATAGTTTGAGACTATACACAAATATCCTCTTGCTCATCAAACCCCCCTCCCCCATTTAGCATCGACTGACCACTCTTGCTTGAACCAATTTTTACTATGATGGGGTTTTTTTGTTTTTGTTTTTTGGTTACTTGTGGCCCAAAGCTTTCTAACCAACACATCTTATAAAATGTTTGGTATGAAAAATGCAACCTTGTCCTTTGGAACTAAAGAGAAAAGGAAATTTTTGCCTTCTAAGCCAGGCTAGGGAGGGGCTCGGCTCTCCAACTGGGTGGCTGCATGACAGTGTCAGTTTCTGTCTGGCTGAAGGCCTGGGACCCTCTGGTAAATAAGGGCCAGAGAGCATTGCAGCTGTGAGTGGGGCTCAGTCTGGGGTGTTGCCCCCCAAGCTCTCGGTTTTCTTTATAAGAAGGTTTCTTCCAATTTTTCCTTCCCTAGCCCAGAATTTTTGCCCAAGTCTTTGCCTGCATTTCCAACAGCCTCCTAGATGTCCTGTTGTCACCTCAGACTCAATATGACCAAAAGTCACTTCTATCAGTGTCTCATAATTATCTCTGTCTTTCAGGCTGGAAGCCTCAGGGTCATCTTTGGTGTTTGAGGTCTCTTCCTCTCTTGCCACCATCAGTCAGTCCCCAAATCCTGTTGCCTCATCCCTCCTGCATCTCTCGCAGCCTCATGTGTTTCCTTCCCCACCTGGACTGCACTCCCCTGGCCCCTGCCCTCTTGACATCCTGTCTAGACTGCTGTCCGGGATGGCGCTGCCTCCAGACTGCACCTGCTCTAACCCATCTTGCACACACTCCTGCCGGATGAAGAACTTCAAAATGCTGCTTTTACCAAGCCACCGTCGTTCTCAGAATCCTTCAACGACTCCCCATTACCTGTGTAACTGGGGCTTTCTCAGTCTGATTTCAACAGCCTTTGTAAGTTTAAATTCCTTGAGAAGAGTCTGCTCTGGCCAGGCTGGTCCACATATAAACTTCCTGAACTAACCATACTCCATCTGGCCTCCATGCCTGTGCCTTCCTTTCTCCCAGGAGTGGACTGCCTTTCCCTGTGTCTCTCTCCCTGTCTAGATTGTGTCCACTCTTTAAGACTTAGCTCTAGAGGCCGGCCCCATGGCCAAGTGGTTAAGCTTGTGTTCTTCACTTTGGCGGCCCAGAGTTTCACCGGTTCGGGTCCTAGGAGCGGACATGGCACAACTCCTCAGGCCATGCTGAGGTAGCATCCCACATGGCACAACCAGAAGGACCTGCAACTAGCGTATACAACTACGTACTGGGGTGCTTTGGGGTGAAGAAGAAGAAAAAGAAAGACTCAGCTCTAATCTTAACTTCACACCAGCTCACATGATTCATTGCTCTAAACTCCTATAGTGTTTATTGCCTGTAACACACACATTTATTTCTTGCTCACTTATCATCTTGCAACGTATTTGCTCTACCACAGTGATTAAGAATGTAGTGCTGGGGGCCGGCCCGGTGGCGCAGCGGTTAAGTGCGCACATTCCGCTTTGGTGGCCTGGGGTTCACCAGTTCAGGTTCTGGGTGCGGACATAGCACCGCTTGGCAAGCCATGCTGAGGTAGGCATCCCCACATATAAAGTAGAGGGAGATGAGCACAGGTGTTAGCTCAAGGTCAGTCTTCCTCAGCAAAAAGAGGAGAATTGGCAGCAAATATTGACTCAGAGCTAATCTTCAAAAAAAAAAAAAAAAGAATTAAAAGCAGAGACTCAAACAGATACTTGCACATCAATGTCCATGGTAGCATTCTTCACAATGATGAAAAGGTGGGAACAACCCAAATGTCTACCAACTGATGAATGGATAACAAAATGTGGTCCATCCACACAGTGGAATACTAGTCAGCCTTAAAAGGACTGATATTGTGATACATGCTGTAACACGTGTGAGCCTTGAAAACATTATACTAAGTGGAAGAAGCCAGACAGAAATGCACAAATATTGTACGACTCCTCTTGTATGAGGTATCTAGAATAGGCAAATTCGTAGAGACGGAAAGTAGGATGGAGGCTACCAGGAGTTGGGGGAAGTAGAAGTGGGGAGTTACTTTTTAATGGGTACAGAGTTTCTATTTTGGATGATGAAAAACTTCTGGAAATGAACAGTGGTGATAGTTGTACAACATTGTGAATGTACATAATGCCACTAAATTGTACACTTAAAAATGGTTAAAATGGTAAATTTTGTGTTATGTATATTTTACCACAATTTAAGCCCTCTCCCCCAAATGCTTAGAACAATACTTGGCATATAGTAAGCATTCAATGGTTCTTAGCTATTATCATCATCCCTCATGTTACTGTCTTTGTTAAAGCTTAATAGCTGTCAAAGGGAGAAGGTGGCTCTGGTTTGGGGATCACTGTGGTCCAAGTTTTCATCAGCAACACGCTTACAAACCTACGTCCAGGCAGAATGCTTGTGCATCTGGCTGATTGTGTTCATTTTCATTTCCCTGCGCAGGTAACCATCTGCAATCTCTGAGGATACCCCACAGGCATACACTGCCTGTCTTCCTTTGCTGGATACAGCTCCTGTTATTTCTTGGTGTATCATTTCATTCAATCATTCAACAAGCATTTATGCAGCACTTACAGTGGGTCAGGCCTTGTGCTGGGTGCTGGGGATACAACGGTGGGCAAGTGGACATCTGCCCTCCAGAGCACACAGCCTGGTGGACAAAAGGGGAACACAAGGCAGCGAGACTGGTTTTCTAGCAAACATGCAGAATTGAGACAGCCAGAGGAGTCCTTCCTCCAAAAATCCCAATAGGAGATGGTACCCTTCCGCCCGCCTCTGACAAAGCTGCCACTGCTCAGGTTGTGTATGTTTCGGTTTGTTTTTTAGCTTTTCTCATGAAATAGCTTTTAGAGCCTCTGGCACATTCTTTTGAATAACTTCGGTGGTGGCAAAGCTATGAGTGGTGTGCAGCAGATCTGACTTTCAGAAATACTGTTAAAAGACATTCATAGTTAAATCTGACAAATAATTTGTGTGATACAGCTGGGTAATAACATTGTGAGTAGAAAAATAAAAAAGCCAAACGTGACTCTCTGGAGACTGATTCTTCTCATGCTCCAAAACTGCCCCTGGAAGCAACTCCAAAAGTGGAGAGCCAGGAATGTTTGGAGGCACAGCAGCACGGCTAGTTAGCCTTCCAAAGGTGAAAAGGGCGACACTTATTTGGATGGGAAGTTCCAGAGAATGGCTGGGTTATTACCCTCCACAACCTTTGAGTTCCTCTTAAACTTCAGAGCCTCTGGTTCTATTTTTGTATAAAAACGATCTCATTACTTTGTAGTTTTGCACTCCCAGGAGGAGGGAGAGGCCTCAGGCAGCATCTTCCCAACCCCCCGTCTGTGCCAACCACATCGAGGACAGTTTAGGGCCAGGGTGATGGCCCAGCCTTGGGTGCTGGCGCCTGGATTCAAATCCCAGCTCTGTCCGTCACCAGCAGTGACCTAGGACAAATTATTTAGCCTCTCTCTACCCCAGTGCCCTCATCTTTGGAGTAGGAATAATAATAATTGTGACTACCTTGTAACCACTGCATAAGATAGTTGTGAAAATTAAATGAGTTAGGACACTGTGAGGCGTTGAGAATGGTGCCTGGCACATGGTCAGGCTCGGTAAGTGATGAGTAATTTTCCAACAACATTATTAGTTCTTCAGGAGCAAGGACCAGCCATGCTCTTTTGTGTCTCATAGTTCTTAGCAGGGAGCTATCAACAGGGTACGTGCTCAATAAAAACTTATTCCAGAATAAAGCAAGAGCTCTGCGTCCTGACATGCACATCTACTTAGACGGACACCAGCCCAATGCCCGCTCCCTTCCTCTTGGGTACTTTCACTGTGACGGTGTCTCCCCTTCCGCCTTGGTTCTCTGTGGAATGAAGACTCAGGGGCAGTTCTCTGCTCTCTGGCAGGCGGACAGCCGTGGGGGCTGGGAGCAGGGTGAGGCAGGGGTGGGGTGGGAGCAGGAAGCAGACGCCCCTCTATTTTAAGCACTTGCTTCAGCTGTTCCATGGGGACATCCTATCACAATTTAAAATAGAGCCCTCCTGGTGGCCAGGGCAAGCTAACAAGGCCCACTAGGGCCCAACGGACCCAACGTGGCAGTGGGGCTGAACTCTGCAGCGTGTGCCCAGACTGCTGCTCTGGAGAATAGTGACTTTGTTTTGGGTTCAAATGGTAGCTACCTGATGCATGGGGAGCTGGTAGGGTTGGTGCTAAAAAGAAGGCTGTGGTTCCCAGAGGCCTCTCCATCTCACAGGAGGGCCTCAGGGTCCCTAACCAGCTGGCTTCTTGCTGGCTTGGTTCTATTTTTAGACACCCATGGTAGGTTGGATTATCTCCAGTCCTGAACAGACTCCCAAGCCACCAGCAGAGTTTTCGGTAACTCAGGGCATATCTGTCCCTTCCCCAACTGACCAGAAAGCAGAAAAAGTAAAGGTCACAGTAAAGGGTAGCAGGTCAACGTCCAGCTGCCTCTTGGAGGGGGCAGGTCTTGGCCCGAGGTGACCGTCTGCTCTTCATGCTTGATCTGGTCGAAACAGTTTCAGGCCCAACTGTAACTAAACAGAGAGGTGGTCAGTCTCCCAAGCCTTCTGCCCCTCAAGGGCCTGACTCCAGGCCTCGTCCTAGCCCTAGGCCTCTGACAGCTGAATCCCTTCCCTTCCCCTGCCTTCCTCAGTCAGACTGCTGCTCAGCAGGCCCGAGTCAGGCAGGTCTCAAAACACAGTGGCTGGTCAAAACCACCTGGATGGCTTGGAAAAAATACAGATGCCTGGGCCCCACGTTACACCCATTAAATCAGAGTCTATGCGGTGGAGCCGGGCATCTGAATTATTTTAACAAGGTTCCAGGTGACTGATTCACACCAAACTCAGAGTCAATGCCCTCATCAGTCAGGTTCTCTTTGATCCTCACTTCCTTGTTTGATTGAAACTGGAAACCCCTGAGGCTCACACGGGAGTCATATACAATTTCTGCCTCTCTAAAAAGGAAGCTTTCGGGACCAGCCCTGTGGCCGAGTGGTTAAGTTCTCATGCTCCGCTTTGACGGCCTGGAGTTCACCGGTTCGGATCCTGGGCACGGACATGGCACCGCTCATCTGGCCATTCTGAGGCGGCGCTCCAAACAGCACAAACGGAAGGGCCTGCAACTAGAATACACAACTATGTACTGGGGGACTTCAGGGAGAAGAAAAAAAAAATGAAGAAGATTGGCAACAGTTGTTAGCTCAGGTGCCAATCTTTAAAAAAAAAAAGCTTCTGTTGAAATTATGCAGACACCAGGTCTTCAAAATGAAGGACTTCCTATTTGCCTAGGATTGGCATTTCTCACATACCAGACTCTGCTTTTTAAATATAAAATATGAGGATTATTATCAAGAGTAACAGGGTCAGGAGAGGTGGCTTGGTATAGTTCGTTTATGCAAGAAGTGTTTCTTGAGCAGCTATTCTAAGCCAGACGTGATTCCAGGTCCTAGGGATATAGCACAGAACAGGCCACACTGCGTCTCTACCCTCACGAAGCTGACATTCTGGTGAGACAGACTGTCAACAAACAAGCAAATGAGTAAATAAGATAATTTTAGACAGGAAGTGAATCAGGACATTCTTAAGCACGAGTAGCAGAAGATCCCAACTGAACCAGCTTATGTGATAAGGGGATTGCTCAGCCCCCTGTTAGGAACTGAGTTGTCCCCCCGAATTCAAATGTAGAGGTCCTAACCCCCAGGACTTCAGAATATGGCTGTGTTTGGAGATAGCGCCTTTAAAGAGGTGAGTACATCAAAACAAGGTCATTAACCCGGATCGAATATGACTGTTGTCTTACAAGAAGAGATCAGGACACAGACAAGTGCAGAGGGAAGGTCATGTGAAGACACAGGGAGAAGACACCATCTGCAAGCCGAGGAGGGAGAGGCCTCGGAAGGAAGCAACTCTGCTGACCCTTTGATCTCAAACTTCCAGCCTCCAGAACTGTGAGAAATGAATCTCTGTTGCTGAAGTCACCCAGTCCATGGTACTTTGTCATGGCAGCCCCAGCAGACTAAGACACCCACCCAGCAAGAACTGAGGTCACACAGCACCAGGCTCAATAAACTCAGGGACTCAATGGTTTCATCAAAGACCCAGGTCCCTTTCGTCCTTCTGCTCTGCCAACTTCGGCCTGGTCCTCAGCTCCTCACATGGTTGTACGTTGACTCTTAAAGTTCCAGGCTTCCCGCTCAGGCAGGACAACATTCCCTGGAAGGAAAGAGGGACTGTTTCCTGCCATGTACCCCCTTTTCAGAAAAATAAACCTTTCTCCCAGCAGTCCCCCAACAGATTCCCCTCACATTTCATTGGCCAGAATGTCATCACATGCCCAGTCCCAAACCAAACATGGCAAAGGCACTGGGAGCACCATAGTTGGCTGCGAGTAATTAGGATGCCCTCCTGAGATGAGTGGTGAGGAGGAATGGTCACTGAACAAGATCAGAGTTCTGGTGGCAAGGCAGGAGGGGAAATGGCACTGGGGAGGCAGCCAACAGCGTCTGCCCTGAAGAGCTCTGCAGAAAATAAAAGCGGGCTGATGTGATAAAGAGTGGTGGAGGTGGGGTGAAGGTGACAGTGTTCGACTGGGAGCTCGGGGAAGGCCTATCTGAGAAGGTGACATTCCAGCTGATCCCTTATTGATAGGAGGGAGCCAACGAGAAAAAACTGGGGCACAAAGCATTCCAGGCAGTGGAACTGCACAGGCCCAGGGGCGGAAATAATCTGGGGTGTTCCGGCATCAGAGAGAAGTTGAACTGCAGACCTCTAACAAGACCTTCCCTCCTCTCCTCTCCCCTTTCTTCCTCTCCTCCCTCTTTGCCTCAGTCTACCTTCCTGAAAAATGGGGCTTAATGAAGATTGTCAGTCACCTCCATGTGCCCGAGTCATCACCAGGGGTGGACACCAATTTAGCTGCTGCCACAAGCATGTCACAAGATCGGAAAGCCATGGAACAACCAGGCAGATGTTCTCTTCCCAGAGGGATGGGAAAACTCCAAATGGAAGCCTGTTCAAGTGTCCTGGTGAGCAAGTACCACGGAGCTTTGGGCTTCTCTACTGTGGGAGAATTGACAGAGTTTGAAGAAGAGGTGTCTACAAAGAAGGCATGTGCCTCGGGTACATTGAGAAACATGTGCCAGGTCCTCTGGGAAAGTAAATTTCATACACTGGCTGCCTGCATCCCCCTCCATCTCATTCACATCACTTCTGCCTGGGCAGGGAGTCAGTGTGAGTGCGGGGAGCCGACCCCAGGCTCTCAGCAGAAGTCAGGAGTATATATGTGGCATCAGGGGAGAGGCATAACCTCACCAAATGTCAGGCTGGCAGGGACATCAGAGGTTATATGTCTATCTGCTTCATCCATTATTTTTCTTTTTTCACTTAAAAATATTTCTTTGTATTCTCATTATTCAAAATTGAGCATAAAGCGGTCATAAACAGAGTAAAGAAGGTAAAGTCCCATTGGCACATTGGCACAACCCCTTTGGAAGATAACTGTACCTCACCACGTTGAGCGTGTCCACACCCTGTGGCCCAGCAATTCCATTCCTCGGTATGCACCCAGAGAAACTTGTATACACTTGCACAGAAGATGTGTGCAGGAACACTCATGGCAGCTTTGTTCCTAGGAGTGCAAACTGGAAACCATGCAAATGCCATCAAAAAGAGAATACCTATGTAAATTGGCATATTCACACAACGGATCACTATGCGTCAATGACACGGATGAATGACACCTGCACTCATGAGCATGGATGAACCTTACAGTGCACTATTGAGTGATAAAAGCTAGCCAGGAAATACAGTATGATTCCAATTACACAAAGTTCAAAAATAATCAAGTATTGTTTAAGCATACATGGATATGTGGGAAACTATAAAGAAAGTGGAGGGAAGAGGTTCTCACTGGGTGGAGGAAAAGGGATGCATCTGGGAAGGGGCAGCCAGCGGCACGAGATATTGGTGGTGCGCTCTTTCTTAGGCTGGAGAGAAGGCACGTTGGTAGTCATTTCATAAAATTATTCTTTAAAGAACTGCTTCTGGGAAGATGGAGTAGACAAACTTACCCCTATTCCTCCTGCTACCATAACTAAAAGCCCTGGGCATTAAATGTAAAAGAAATATAAGAAAACCTTGAGGGGCCAGCCCCGTGGCCAAGTGGTTAAGTTCACACACTCCACTTTGGCGGCCTGGGGTTTCACCAGTTCAGATCCTGGGCACGGACATGGCACCGCTCATCAGGCCACGGTAAGGTGGTGTCCCACATGTCACAGCTAGAAGGACCCACAACTAAAATATACAACTATGTACTAGGTGGCTTTTGGGAGAAGAAGAAGAAACAACAAAAAAAAGAGACTTTGAAATGTGGAGAGAAGGTGGCAAGCTGGGTAGAGACTTCTGGTCCCAAAGAATGACACCCTGGTGAGTTCCCTGGATCTTCTCTTTCCTCAGATGTCCCAGAGACAGAGCTGAAGAAGCCAGCAACCCAGAAACATGAAAGGGTGCAAACAAAAGTCCCAACAAAAGCCCGCTCTCTCTAGTCAAAAGAGCAGGAAAGGGACATCCTAGTAGGATAGAAAACTTTTAGATAATAACCACCACTCCAGGGCAACACTCCAGCCCTCAGTCCGGGGGAGGAGAATGTTTCAGAATGTTCTTTTGGTGACAAGGCACAGATTTTTTCAAGAGAGGGGAAAGGAGGAGTGTCTGAAAGAGGAACTCAGGAGAAACCCAACCAGGCCAGAAGCTGAGGGAGCCCTCTTTCTTTTCCCCCCAAATCTCACAGCATCTCTGTCTCTCGCCCAGTCTGCTCTGTCTTGCCCCACCCCTGGCCCTGCGGCCCCAGCCTTTTCATGGTCCCAGCTCAAACATGACCCCCAGTGGCTCTCCCACTCTGTGACTGCTCTACATGATGGCAATTCTTGAGACAGTCTTTCTTTCAGCCTCAGTCCCTGCGGCCAATTGGCTCAGTCTCTCAATTTTCCAGTTTCAAACTTCCAACACAGAAATATGACCGGTTTACTTTTTTGAGGCAGCTGCAAGTCACAGGTTGCTGGGCAGCATACAGAATGCCGTACTTGGTTCAGTATCCAGCTCCGGCCCAATTAATTGTGGGCACGGGTAGCAGAGTCTTATCTGAAACATGGCTCCTTCAGTGCCTGTGAGAGCAGGCATTTCCTCAGAAAGGGACACAGAAGGATCAGTCCTTGAAATATACCAAGTATAGAGATAAACAAGTAAACACATAAATTACAGTAAACTACAGCTGGTGCCAAACCATGAGCCAAGGTCTAGGTGAATCCAGGCCTGGGATTTGGGAAAAGTTTCACCGAGGAAAAGATAATCTGAAGGAGGAGGAGGTGTTTGCAAGGAAAATATGGAAAGGAGGGCATTCTGGAGGGAGGAATATATGGGCAAATGGAAGCTGCAGTAAAAGGTCATGGCCTGTTCAGGGCAGAGAGAGAAGCTCAGGAAGACTGGATGCAAGTGTGTGGGTGGCAGAGACGGGGGAGGGAGGCTGGAAAGATAAGGTGGCATCAGACTGCAAATGACTGTGCGCTGAGCTAGGAAGTAGAGGTCTTATCCCATAGGGAATGGGAGCCAGCCTACATTTATTAAGCAAGGAGGTGAAATGATCCGATGATTTCTACAGTCAGGCTCCACGTTGCACGTAGAATCGCCACTTCCTGCCATGACTGGGCTCTGCTACTAGATCAGGGCTCCTGCACTGGGCTCTTTATCCCACTGGAAAATGGTCTTTCTTTTGGTGTGGGAGCCTTCTGTCCCCTCCCTCAAACCCATCAGAAATATCTACACAAGTCTCCAATTGTGGAGGGGATCCTAGTAGATAACCAGGAGGAGAGATTCACAGGACTTTTGACCTGAGGGATGGGCACCCCATCTTTAGGAAGACGGTGAGCTTGGTAGCAGTGTAAAGGTTAGATTAGAGGGGAGCTTGGAAGAAGAGGGGTCGGTTAGGGAGCTGCTATAAAAGGTGCAATCCAGGCAAGAGGTAAGGAAGACCCAACCCAGGCTAGCGGGAGGGAGGGTTGACAGGCATTCCCCAGGTGGAATCCACGGCACTTGATAACTGATGGGGTGAGGGTGAGGCGGAGGGGAGAGGCATCAAACCTGGGTGGGTGGGAAGATAGGGTGCTGGAACACACACAGGGGACATGGGAGAAGGAGCAGGTTTGGGAGGAAGGTGGCGGACAGGGCTCTGAGCATGTCGTCTGGAGACTTCTAACTGGCAGTTAGAAATGTGGACCTGGCACTCAAGGAAGAAGTCTTCTCCTTTGCACCGCCTGCCCACTTCAATCCATTCTACATGTTCAACAAAGATGTTACAGTTCATTTCCTCTGTGAGTGTAATCATGGCTGGCCACCTCAGTACCCTCCAGGTTGTGACGTCATTTCAGATCCTTCACTTAAGCTAACGTCTGGACCTGGTCTCTGCCCAGGCGTGATTGTCATTCTTTACCTTATCTTTCAAAATCTCTCTCAACCTTCAAGGCTTTTCTGTTCAGTCAGCTCAGAGTACTCACTCATATCCTCCCAAATTACCTGAGTGACTCGCCTTTCTGTGACCCTTCTCTTGAGTAATAGTCCTGTAGCTGAGGTGAGGAGCTCTTCCTTTGGCCCAGAGGATGAGTCTCTCTCAGCCCTCAGGAGAAAGGAAAGGAAGGAGCAAGTTTAGAGGGTAGAGGTGGGAGTACCTGGGACTCTAATTCCCTCTGCCTCTAGCTGGTCTTGAAACCTGCACCCCTTGCCTCCCTTAAGTCCATGATGGAGATGTCTCTGATGCTTGGGCAGAAGTTCCACCTTGAAAGGCTCTACTCTACCACCTCCCTTGCTCACAAGGAATTCACACACACACACCTGGGATGTGAAAGGAGGTTATAGCAGCTCTTAAATCAGGTTCTCCAGTCAAGATTGGGAGATGGAAATAAGCGTTGCTCCCCCCTACCCCAGGCCCCTATTAAGACTCTGTGCTTTTGTTGCTTTTACCTTTGGTGCCTTCCCGTGGCAGAGATATCTCCCGACCTCCCTGTCCTCTCCCTCCCCACGCCTTCTGTAAGCTTCTCCAGCCCTAGAGGTCCATTCCACACAACTGATTCTGAGGAGGCTCAGTGTCTTCGTCAGCTTAGGCTGCTAGAACAAGGTGCCATAGACTGGGTGACTTAACATTTACTTCTTATGGTTGTGGGGGCTTGGAAGTCCAAGATCAAGGCACTAGCACATCGGGTGTCTGTTGAGGGCCCTCTTCCTGGTTTGCAGATGGTCACCTTCTTGCTGTATCCTCATATGGCAGAGAGAGAGTGCTCTGGTCTCTACTTCTTATGAGGGCACTCATCAAGGGGCCCCATCCTCATGACCTCATCTAAAGCTAATTACCTCCCAAAGGTCCCACCTCCACATACCATTACATTATGGTTTAGGGCTTCAACATATGGATTTGGGGTAGACACAAACTTTCAGTCCACAGCACTCAGGCTGCTAGGTTGAGCATGGGAGGAGAGCAGGGTTGCAAATACTGGTGCTCTAGTCATATTCTATGTGCAAATTTGTTATCTCTGCACTTATTTCTAAAACCATATAATAACCTGCCTTCAATTTTTCATCACAAGATTGAAAACTCCTTGAACACAGGTAATTATGTCTAAAGTAAATACGGTCATGGGCCACATAATGATATTTCGGTCAACAGACTGCACATATGATGATGGTCCCATAAGATTAGTACCTAGGTGTGTAGTAGGTTATACCATCTAGGTTTGTGTAAGTGCACTCTGTGATGTTCACACAATGACACATTTATTCCCATCATTAAGCAATGCATGACTGTACATTTGAAAAGCCGAGTACACGGTCACCTCTCAACATCTAAGTGGACGGAGATCTGGGTCATGGCCTTGTTGGCCCTTGCTGACTCACGTGTGCCCACAGTGGGAAGATCTAGGCTCAGATCGGCTCTGCCACTCATAGTACGTGGTGGGCAATCCACTTTCTCTCCTCATCTAAAAAATTAGCATAAATAACACCTGTCTTGCCTTTTCACAGGATTCCTGTGAAAATTAAATATGGATATATTTGTAAGAGCCCTTTGTAAAGTGTGTAAAGTCCTATACAGCATGAGAGAGTGTGATCATAATTTGGGCCACCAGCACTAGAAAGGCAAAGTTCCGCAGTCTTCCATCTCTTTAGGGTTGTATGGATACCCTGTGTGACTCGGTCCTGACTCCATCCGGAGTGTCTGTTTGCCTATTTTCTCAGCTTGCTAATGATCCAAGGCAGTACCAGCCTGGCTAGTGTTTGGCTGGAGCCTGAGAGAGAGACAAACAGAGAGATACAGGGAGAATGAGGAACTGAGGCGGAGAGGAATGGGCAGCCTGCACCTGGCTTCAGGGCTGGCACTTTTCAGGGTGGGTATCTGAGGACCTGCATGACCTGGGAGTTGCTTACCCTTCATTCAACAAAGAATGACCGTCAGGGTTTGGGTCTGAGTTCACGGAGAGAGGGCTCATGGTTAGCTTTGAGATACTCATTTGGGAGAGGTCCTGGGTTACCTGACCTACCTCCAGACCATATGGCCTATGGGGTGTGGAACCTCCTCTGTCTCTCCTCCCTCCCTGCACTCCAGCCACACGGAACTGCCAGGAGTTCACTAACTCGTGCTAGGCTCTCTCTAACGTCTTCAGACCATTGTGTCCCCTCCTTCCCTTTAATTGTCCGGCTTCTTCTTCCTTGAATACCTCCTCCCCCACCCGGAATCCTGACTTAACTGGGCTCACTTATCTCTTCTTAAGTCTCAGCTAAATGATTGCCTTCTCCAGGAAGCCCTCCCTGAATTCCTCATTTTAGCGTACGTGTCTGGACTGAGCATCCCACACATGTAGCAGTTATGATGGCTCAGCAACGATGAGGGCACCAATTAGGCTACTTTAAAAAAATGTTCTTGGCATTAATTAGAATCAACTCAAGCCCACCCACTTGGATTGGAGAGAAGTTCAATATTAACTGTTCCAGAGATGGGTTCCACTCCCTTGGATCATCACTCAACCCTGGAATGCTTGGAAAGGGTCCCCCAGGCTCCCAGTCCTCCAACAGAAAGAGGCCCTGGTGGGCTCTCCTGTTTCTGCTCTGTGAGCCAGAGCTGTGCTTCACACCCTGTTCCTGACGTCTCTCCGTCATTGCTGTCCCATGGGACCCTGCAGCCGCCCAGTCCAGCTCCCTGCTCAGAGTTGGAGGACTTCCTCCATGGAGGCCAGCTCCACAGCGTCCCCATCCCTCCCAAGGCCCCAAGGCTTCTACCAACCTAGTTCTTCCCAGGACTTGAGGCTCTCCTGGGGTCTGGCTGCTGCCCCTTTCCAACCCCCTGAACATCACACCCCTTTCTTAGATGATAAAATCCAATCTCACTGATAGATTACACGATTGACCCTCACCACCTCCTGTCATCACCTCCTGGAGGTAAAGACTTCCCTGGAATCAGAATGAAAGCCTGCCTAACATTCTGGGAGGGGAAAAATTGCCTTTGATTTTTCTCCTAAGGCATCTACAGCAGCAAAGCAAACACAAGCTGATTCTCAATAGATTACTCTGCTTCATATAGCGTGCATTTATATTTCATCCTGACCAAAAAATGAAAAAGAAAGAGAGTTCACCTCTTCTGTAATTATGTATGTTTCAGTCTCCCTAATAGCCTTAGAAATATCTTGAGGACAGGTACCCCATATTACAAATCTTTATATTCCCAAGATGAGTACATATAAATGTTGGGTACATGAACAAATTGCCTGTGGAATGCAGAACCCTCAGTACAATACTGTTCCCACTGGCCCTGTTACAAGGCTTAAATACCAAAGCCTCTGTCTAGCATTCTTTTTTACCAACAAAGAGTTCCTGATTTTCAGTGTGATAGCAGTTCGTCCTTCTAGACTAGGGACAAGTTTGTATAAGATGGAATGTTTGTACTGGAATTTTCTATCCTATGTGGCCAAATCTTGGCCAGTTTATGAAGATCAGTTCCCTGGTCAGTCAATAGACTGTACCTGCCTGACTCCAGGCAGTTAATAGCCAAAGTGTTAATAATTTAGCAAATACAGACTTGAGAACATTTTCACCCAAGGAAAGCAATGGAAGGTCATTTGTGTAATTGGGCAGGTTTTTCGTTTGTTCGTTTGCTTAAGAGTGTGTGTGTGGCGGGTGAGGGGGTGAGTTGTTTTGTTTTTGTTATGCTTTGTTTTGTTTTGTGCTCACTCCATTAAAACTTTGGCTTCAGGGTGTTAATAAAACTGATCAAATAATAAACAGCTGAGTCAGCACTGCCCCAGAAACCGAGGTACCACGGGATGAAATGTTTCCACCTGTGCTGAAAATGAACCTATTAGCACGACTGACCACCGCAGGTAGGGTTATTCCATTCCGGAAGGCACGCAGCCAAAGGAGGGCTCCTTGGCACACTCTTCTTAGCACGCTTCTTCAAGATCTCCTTCCTTTCTCCTAGAAACAGAGAAGGGCTTGCAAACATACTCAGTCAGCTCAATAACACACAAATCGTTATCCCTCAGAGAGAGAAATTTAATTCCAGTGATCTGTGTGTGGGAGCTCAATGGACACCAGTCAAAACCCAACAGGGTGTGAGAGAAAGGTATCTAATAACCAACCAATTTTGGAGAAATAATCTCCAAAACAAGTCGTACCCAACACATTTATAGATTCCTTTTTTTTTCTCCCTGACTTAATTACTGATCTGATAGACAGTTGGAATGCAGTGCGAAGCAAAGCCTCGGACTATAATCGGAAATATTCCTCTCTTGATGCTAAATCAGCCCCACTCAGGTTAGACGCCCACTCAGGGCGGCTGAGGGGAGGATGAGCACCATCGGGGGCTGCCAGTGGAAGACTCCCGATGGAAGGGAGATGTAAGAAACCAGTTCACGGTGGGGACACCGTGTATCTGTCAGAGACGGAATCCAATGGTGAGGGAATGGAGCAGAACAGGGAAATGGGAAGAGGATGGGGACTAATCCGGGGCATTGAATGCCTCTGTGCCGCAGGAATCCCCAAGAGCTACCTTAGATGGCAAGGAAGGCCGGGAGAAGAATTCTCCACATAAACCTGGGCGACGGCCACCTGAGATAGAACTGGAGAAAGGGGCCTAGTGAAATGAGAAAGGGGTGAGGGACACCATCTAAGCATTGATTAACAAATTGTTTGGGCTGGCTGGTGGCATAGTGGTTAAGTTTGTCTGCTCCACTTCAGTGGCCCAGGGTTCCAGGGTTCAGATCCCAGGCACGGACATACACACTGCTCATCAAGCCAAGCTGTGGCAGCAGCCCACGTACAAAATAGAGGAAGATGGGCACAGATGTTAGATCAGCAACAATCTTCCTCAAGAAAAAAAAACAAACAAATCATTACTGAGCACTTGACTATGTATGCCGGTGACTCTGTTATCTGGTGTATGGAAAGATCTGGTTTTCACCCTCATGGAGTTCTATTCCTGTGAGAGAGATGGACAGCAATCAAGTCATTCCATAAAGGCGATCATGAACTTTGACATTCCACAAATATTCTAGTCTCCTGGTACTGGCCAGGGCCATGACTTGGGTTCCACTCTGTGTATGGTCCAGCTCCAACCAAAGATAGAGTCAGCCCTAACACAACATTCTGGAGAACTCAGAGGACATCTCCTTTTCTCCCTCAACATTCCAGAAAGGCAAAGTGTTGTTAATGAACAAAATTAAGTTCATTTTTGGGGGAAAGGGGTGTGGACGATTTATTCAAATATTACTGCTGGTAGCTGTACTTGTTTTCCTTCTGAAAATCAAGAATCTTACAATACCCTTAATACCCTTTGCCCAGGAGTTCCACTTTATTTGTAATTTATCCTAAGAAATTTTTAAAAATTAGAGTCTTACATATAAGTATGCAGTGTGAATTAGAACAAGAAAAAAAAAGGGATGCAACAAGTATCCATGAACTGATCATCAGTTAAACACATCTTGGTCCATCCGTATGATGGAAGAATTTGCAACAGCTAAAAACAATGATGGGAACAGGTGCATATGATAAGTGAAGAAAAGTTAATACAAACTCATATACACAATATGCTTCAACTAGGTAAAAACACGTGAACATAGAAACGAACATATGCCCAATATTAAGGAAGTTTTCTGTGAGAGGTGGGATTGTGGATGACTGTTATTTTCTTTACATGTTCTAAATTTCCCCCACTGGGAAGATATTACTTTTAAAATCAGAAAAGGGTTATTACCACTGAAATATAATCATTTCATGCCTATGAGAGCTGTGGTTGAGTTTTGATTTGAATTCTAAATTTTTCTTCTGTTTTCCTGCCAGTCTCTCTTTGTTGTCATTTGAGGAACTAAGGGCCTGCAAGGTAGGGGTGAGCGTTTGGTTCAGTAAGCTCTGAGGGGCCTCCCAGCACCCCTCGGAAATAGCTCCTCCCCGAGCCTTGGAGGCTCTGTGAGGGAGAGGCAGGCACACAGGTGAACGTAGGGACCTCAGGAGGAAGTGAATGGCTCTGAGGCTAGGGGGCAGTGGGGGAGGGCAGCTGAGGCAGGGAACTAACTGTCGGGGGGGTGCGGAGCAAGCAGAGAGGCCTCTGGAAACTTTGTCTGGCACCTTCCCTGCGCTGAAGACAGGCATTCCCAACAGCTACTGCACCCCTTTTCCTCCCTTTCAAGGTGGGGGAGGAATATTTGAGAATTTGGGGTAACCTAGAAGTCAGGAGTTTAATAAGAGAACTATCAAGGGTGATAGGCAAGTCCTGCCTGGGTCTGGATTGGACAAAGTGTTGTACCCAACTGGTCATCATTGGTAACCAGTACCAGCCTTGTTGGTAGGAAGAGGCCAGGTCAATGGTGGGGAGGCCCTTAGTGGATTTCAGAAGCTCCTGGGTAAAGGATGTTGGAGGTTTATCCCTGTTTGTGCACTGGTCAAAAATCCTAGGCAAGGAGGTAGTTTAGCCAATGTAGCACATACTAGGATCCTTTCATGCTGCAAGAGTGTTCCCTGTCTTATTCAGCGCCAGTGAACACTAGAAAGTTTCCTCTTCAAGAGTTCAAAATTCAAGCAGCCCAGAGGCGAGCAGAGCAGCAAGCAAGAGCACAGGCCCCTGTGCGCATCCCACAGCGAACAGCTGGAAGGTGAGGACTAGGGGCCTCCTGGGGACACTGAGGATAATCTATTTAGAGGTGGGAGGAGAAGGGAAATGGCCTCAAGGGACCAGAAAGTCTACCACTAACATCAGGAGAGGCAGAGACAGAGCCTCTGAGGTGAAGAGATACAAACAATGAAGGAAAGGAGAAGGATCTTTCCGGGGCCAGAGTGGAAAGGCCTGAGGGGAAAACTTGGAACATTCCACTGTCCTTCCTCTGGCATGTCCAATTATTCTCTCTTGTCGCCCTGTTCTAACTGGTCTCTCTACTCACATAAATCGGGTTTCCCACCTATTTCTCCATAAAGGACCCCAGGAAGACCCGGGTTGTCTTAATTTTCTTTCATTGATTCACAGATTCATTCAACATATATCCCTCTGACGTGTTTCTTATGTCAATACTTCCCAAACATTTTCAATTAGCAGGCCACTTCAGAGCAGGCAAAATATCCCTTATCAAAAGCGTGATTTATCACAGTGCTTCCCAGACTTTGTCACATCGTGGTGCACGTACTATTTGTGTGACACATGGGGTCAACTGACAGCTTAAGGCTGGAAGCAGTCAGCAGGCGCCAGCTGCTCCAGGGCTGCAGGGTCCATCTCTCCTCCACACACCTGTAACCCACTTCTCGGCACACTATTAGGAACCCCCGATCTAACTCTTGGGGCCTAGCCACTAAAAAAAGACCAAAAATTCCCTAGAATTAATAAATGGAAGGCATGTCTGTCAGTGACACAATGATGACCTAAACTATATGTCTTAAATATTGTGGACACATTTTAAATTTATGCCCATAGCAAAATATGGACATTTTAATATGATGCTGTCATCACTATTACTTGCGTTATTCCTATGTCGTCCCTGCCTGCCCGCTATGCCTGGACAACACTGGGAGAGCCACTGGCTAGAGGCAGCATGCTCTGGGTCATGGAAAGACTTGGTGGTCTCTAGATGTCTATTCTAGTCTGGGGGGGTCGGGGGTAGGTACAAGGGCTCACTTTCATTATTGTAAGACCTATAACAATATCCTCCCCAACTACCGCAGGTTCTGAACCAAATGAGAACAAGGCTTAGGAATCAGATAAAAGGAGATGAAAATACAGCTTTATTACTGATAAAGCTGGTTTGGAAAAAATGTGGCTGGTACCTATATCCAAACGGGCTTCCTACGTTTTCCTCCCAGAATTAAACTTACCCACAAAGACTTCAGTAATACAGCTAGATAACTGCAGAGCAACCCCCCACCCCCATCCTTCCTGCTAAGACTGGTGGCTCGCCCCATGGAGTGTGAGGATTAAAGTAATTTTTCCAATAGCGTTCCCTCCCAGAGAAGCAAGCAGAAGTTTCTATTTAATGGGGCAACGTAGGAATGCAGGGTGATGAAAATAGCCCAAGGAACCTTTGAAGGATTAGAAACCCTTCACCTTCGAGTAAATACGTAAGTTTGTCTGTCTCGGCTTCCTAGAAAAAAGAGCTGGAGGCAAAACCTAAGGATTAATGCTTCACTGGGGAGGTTGCAAATACAGGGCAGCAAGAGTGAGGAAAAGAGAGGTGAGGCGGGGAAGGAAGGAAAGCAAATAGAAAGTTGTGTGTTATCAAACTGGCAACGGCCTGACAAGGAGGTGCACGTAGTTGTTCACTCACTCACTTGGGATGTCTCCAGGGATTGCAAGAGTGAGTTGGGGAGAAAGAAACCGAGTGAGCAGTTGCCAGCTCCTCCCAGTCCCTTTTTGATCAAAGTTTACCCCACGGGTTTAAGTCCTCCTGTCTGGATTGTGTGAGCAGCTGCTAGGAGGCCAGAGGCTCCTGGAGTCCAGATCAGCTGGACTTGGGTGCTGCAGCTGCTGTGCCCTCGCTCCCCTAGGGGAGGTAGAGACAGCGCCTGAGCAAGATGGAGCGGTGACAGCAGCTACGACTGTAGGGTCGAAGAAAGAAGCCAGTGCTGCCGCCTTTCTAGCTGGGAGGCAGGGCAAGACCAGGCAAGATTGAGGCTTAAGAAGGGGTGGGACTTAGCCATACTAGGAAGGTGTATAAACTGGGTCCAGCTCACTAACTTAGAAAAAAAAACTGTCTTGATTCTGAGTTTGCTCACGCCTATGATGATGTGGGCAGTCGTAGTTTGATGATGTGGGCAAATGTAGTTTGACCGCAACTTTGGTAAGGACTGGTTAATAAAAAAACAATGTGAGTTGAGCGATATGTTGGGCTCTCACCTCGTGATGAAATGATGCAACTGTCTGCAAGGGCCCAGAGGCCTTGCAAGTTTGAACTAGGCCTGCAACTGTGCAGAAGGCCTGGGTCACCGGGCTAACAGTGGACTAGGTAGCCAAAAGCAATGCATTGGAACAGCACCATTTTTATTTATTTTTAATTTTTTTCAAGCTGTATATGGTTTTATTATTATCTATTGAGATATAATTCACATACCCTGAAAATCACTCTTTTAAAATGTACACTTCGGTTGTTTTATTCACAAGGTTGTGCAACCAGCAGCACAGTTAATTTTAGAACATTATCATTACCCCAAAAAGAAATCCCATACCTATTAGCAGTCACTTCCCATTTCCTACTCCCCTCAGGAAACCACTAATCTACTTTCTATCTCTATGAATTTGCCTATTCAGGACATTTCATATAAGTGGAATCATACCATATGTGGCCTATTGTGACTGGCTTCTTTCATGTAGCCTGTTTTAAAATTTCATCCATGTTGTAGCATGTATCCCCACTTCATTCCTTTTTATAGTGATTATATTCCATTATATGGATATATCACATTTATTTTTCCAGTCATCAATTAGTGGACATTTGGGTTGTTACACTTTTTAGCTATTATGAATAATGCTGCTATGAACATGCATATACAAGTTTTGTGCTTTCATTTCTCTTGGGTACACACCTAAAATGGAATTGCTGAGTCAGACATTAACGCCATGTTTAACTTTTTGAGGAACTGCCAGACCGTTTTCCAAAGTGGCTGCACCATTTTGTTTTCCCACCAGCAGTCTCTAAGGATTCTAATTTCTACACATCCTCACCAACACTTATTGTCTGTCTTTCCGATTATAGACACTCTAGTGGGTGAAAAGTGGTACCTCATTGTGATTTTGATTTGCATTTCCCTAATGACAAATGATGTTGAGCACCTTTCATGTGTTTATTGGCCATGGAGAAATTTTTATTCAAATCCTTTGCCCATTTTTTAAATTGGGTTATTTATCTATTTATTGTTGAATTGTAAGAATTCTTTGTATATTCTGGATAGTAGGAGCTTGTCAGATATATGTTTGCAAATACTTTCTCCACTCTGTGGGTTGTCTTTTCACTTCCTTGATGTGTCCTTTGAAGTACAAGACTTTAAAAAGTTTTAAATATGTTGATGCATATCTTTTTATTACTTTGTGTATGCATATATCAATGTGTACTTTTTAAATTGAAATATAATTGACATATAACATTATATTAGTTTCAGGTGTACAACATAGTGATTTGAGATACATATGTGTGTATATATATATACATATACATATAAATATATGTATACATATATACCTATCTCAAGAAGAATGGGACTGAATCAAACCAATCATTATAGAGTTTGGTAACAATCCTCTTCCCTCCCATTGCCCACCATCATGGGCCAGTCAGCTGAGGGCACATTTCCTGGATCCTTTCCATGTGACCACTGGAGTAAGGCCAAGGCAGCCAGCGTGCCCTGGGGAAAACCAAACAGCCTCTTGAGACACTGGGAGAAAGTCAGAAGGGGAGAAATTTAGGAAGGAAAAGGAACCAGGAGTCCCAGTTTCTCGCTTGAGCTTTCTTTTTCTTTGGTCACTAAGCAAATTGATACATCTCACTTTTCCCTAATGCTACTCTGTTTATCCTCCAGCAAAATTAGCAGAAGAGACCTAGCTGGCATCGAGAAGAATAAGAACAATTTGGTTAAGTCTTTTCAGACTTGACCAAAATGTTTTAAAGGTCCTGTTGATGTAAGCTATCCCAAGTGTAACCTTCCTGGTATGAGCCAGTTCCCCAACCCCCCCCCACCCCCCCGCCCCCAGTCTATCAGGGGAGAACAGATGAATTCCCCAGGTGCTCTGTGACAGCTGGGATTGGAATTCAGAACCCCAGATTTTGAGGCCCTCCCCATCAGGGCCACAGACTCCCGGTTCCTTCCTAGAGAGCCAGATCGGAGTTCTGGATGCAGAAGCCCTGACTCCACACATTCTGCCTTTTAAGTGCAGATGGCTCTTTTAAGCACAGAAAGTACAAAGATGAATAAGACAATTCTACTCACAGTGCAGTAGGGAAGCTGGACCGGAAACGAGTAGCCACTCCAACCACGTGACACCCACAAAATAGAAGTGCTGTGTACACATGGAACCTGGAAGGCTGCCCTTGACTCCAGTAGATGGTCTCAGATGGGCAGCTGTGTTTGCCCTCACAGGGGACCTTGACCTGCAACAGCCTCACAGACCGGAGGATAAGGCTAGCCCCACGTTCGGTGGGACAAAATTGGACTCTGCCCTAGGGAGGGAAAAATAGGACATTTATTGGAAAGAAAAGTTGTGGTTCTTGTCAGTCAGCAGACTCGAAGATAACAGGCCTTTTCACTAAAGCAGGTGAAGCTTCCTTCTGTCCATTCCTCAACCCCTCTGCTGGTTCAAAGGCAGGAGAGGACAGAGGAGAGAAGATGGAAGAGGAGGGAACAGGATGTTTGGTCAACATTTGTTTTTCTGTGATCGGGAGCAACCAGGAAGATAGGACTTTTTTTTTTTAATAATATCTTTATTGAGCTATCATTCACATACCATACAATTCGCTAAAAGTGTACAATTCAGTAGGTTTTCGTATATTCACAGAGTTGCGCAACCATCACCACAATCAATTTTAGAACATGTTCATCACCTCAAAAAGAAACCCTGCACCCCTTAGCAGTCACACTCCATTCTTCCTATTCCCCAAGCCCTAGGCAACTGTCAGTCTACCTTCTGTCTCTATAGATAGTCCTATTCGGGACATTTGATATAAAAGGAATCATAAAATATGTGGTCTTTTGTGACTGGCTTATTTCTCTTTACATAATATTTTCAAGGCTCATCCATGCTGTAGCATGTATCAGTATTTCATTTCTTTTTATTGCTAAGTAATATTCCATTGTATGGATATACCACACTTTATTTATCCATTCATCAGTTGATGGGCATTGGGTTGTTTCCACTTCTTGGCATTATGAATAATACTGATTACAAACATTTGTGTACAAATTTTTGCATGGAAGAGTAAGACTTTTCAGTTAGTCATTATCAATCATTTATTAACTTCCTACTGTGTACATAGCACAGGGATGGGAGTAGGGGTGAGGGAGGGGATGCAGGAGGTCCAAGACCCAAAGAACTATAAATATAAAATGTAATTCCCCAACTGTCCTCTGACTAGTTGGGGGAGCCAGACTAAGCTTTTAAGAAATATTTAAATAACTAATGATAATCATTACTATTTATTCAGTGTTTATTTAATTCTGGCGATCAGGCCACAGTGGTCCTGCCCTGTTTTGCAGAGGAAACTGAAGCACAGAGAAGTTGAGCAGCTTGCCCAAGGTCACGCAACGGGGGAGGGGCAAGCCAGGATTCAAACTAAGACAGTCTTTCCCAGAGCCTCATTCTTTTTCAAAAAGCATATAACGGACATTTCAAACACACAGGAAATTAGAGAGAATAGTATAATAAACTCAGTATATCCATCATGCAGCTCCGATAATTATCACTATATGGCCAATCAGTGCTAATCATAACTATCACGCTGCACTGACCTCTGTAAGCAATCAAACGCCAAAATGAGTGGTAGCAGGCATAGTTCTGGTTACTCATTCAACATATATTTCTTGAGCACCAACTATGTGCCAGGCACTGTTTCAGTTGCTGAAGATTCAGCAGTGAACCAAGTGAACCAAACCTCTCTCCTATATATATGTACAAATGATCGATCATGTAATGAAATATCAGGAGGTAAATGCTATACCAAGAATGAAACGCAAAGGGGAAAGAGACCCTTTGCAGTCACAGAGAGAGCTGGAAGTTGGTCATCACCTTAACCAAGTGACGAACATTAGCTTCACTGATAGAGGGATAACCTGGCATGATGTGCCTCTTTTTTTTTTTTTCTTTTGAGGAAGATTAGCCCTGAGCTAACATCCACTGCCAATCCTCCTCTTTTTGCTGAGGAAGACTGGCCCTGAGCTAACATCTGTGCCCACCTTCCTCTACTTTCTATGTGGGAAGCCTGCCTCAGCATGGCTTGCCAAGCGGTACCATGTCCACATCTGGGATCCGAACCAGTGCACCCCGGGACGCTGCAGCAGACCGTGTGAACTTAACCGCTGTGCCACCCGGCTGGCCCCTGAGGCGCCTCTTCAAGTGAACAATATGAAGTGCCCAACCTCAACCTATGAAGCACTGTGTCTTTGCCCAAAACATTTATCCTAAATGTAATGAGGACTTTAGACCCTGTTTCCAGTTTACAGGAAATATACAAGATAGAGGAAAGCGTTAAATGACACTACCAAGAAACCATCAGACAACGACAGACTGGAAGACCTTCCTCAAGACAACTGGCTTTGTTACTTCAAAAAATCAATGCCACGGGAAAGTGAAAAAACTGTGTGTGTGTATGGGGGGCTGTTCTAGATTACAGTAGATTAAAGAGATATAAAATCAAAATACATTATGTGAATCTTCAATGGATTCTGACTCAAAAAAAGTGATAGAGGGGGCAATTAAGAACATCTAATTATGGACTGCAAATTAGAGGATATTACAGAATCATTGTTCATTTTCTTATGTGTGATAATGATATGATTATAAAGGAAAATGTCCTTAAGTATGTAGGTGAAGTGTCATGCAGTCTGAAGGTTCTTTTCTTTTCTTTTTGGTGAGGAAGACTGGCCCCGAGCTAATGCGTTGCCAATTTTCCTCATTTTGCTTGAGGAGGATTGCTGCTGAGCTAACATCTGTGCCAACCTTCCTCTACTTTGTATGTGGGACACTGCCATAGCATGGCTTAAGTATGTAGGTCCATGCTCAGGATGCAAACCCGAGAACCCTGGGGCTGCTGAAACAGAGCCCATGAACTCAACCCCTATGCCCTGGGGCTGGCCCTGAAGGTTATTTTCAAAAGGTTTAGCAAAAAAAAAAAAAAGTCCACACGCTCACACACACGGCTACATGCAAGTAAAGCAAATATGGTAACATGTTAACAATTGTTAAATCTGATTGGTGGGTATTTGGGTGGTCATTGTACTATTCTCTCAACTTTTCAGCATATTTAAACATTTCCAAAATAAAAATCTTTTAAAAATGACGAAAAAACTAAAGCAAAGTAACGAGATCAAAGTAAGGGATGTACCTTTTAAAAAATACATTTTTCTGGGTGGCCCAGGAAAGCATCTTTGAAGACAGGACATTTGAATAAAGACCTGAGTGCAGAAGGGAGGGAGTTGGCCATGAGGACCCACGGGAAGGGCATTCCAGGAAGAGGGAACAGCCAGCACAGAGGCCCTGAAGTGGGAACCAGCTTGGTGTGTCCAGGGCCACAAACTTGGAGAGTGGGCGAGGGGATGTGAGGGAGGCAGCAAATGAAGTTGAAAACGTACCCTTACCCCCAAATTATACAGTATCACAGAGGCCGCAGAGCTGAGATTTTAGTCTGAGTTTAAGGATGACCCACTGAAGGACTATGAGTGGGAAGTGACTTGGACTGAAATATATTTTAAAACATCTCTCTGGCTCCTGGGTGGAGAATGGACTGTGAGGTGAGGGTGGGGGCCTGGCGGGCAAGAGTGGAAGCAGAGAGGCTAATAAATAGGATTTATTGCAGAGAGGGTGGTGCTCAGATTAGGTGACAGACGTGGGGAGGAGGGCTCAGGTTTGGGAAATATGTCGAGGGGAGTTCTCGTGGAGTTTGCTGATGGACTGGGTGTGAGGATGAGGAGGAAAACAGTCAAGCGAGACCCCAAGGACAATTTGAGCAACTGCCTTTTGCTGAGATGGGAGCACTGGAGGGGAGGCACAGACTTTTGTTTTTCAGAAGAACATTAATTTGGTTTAGAATGGCCTGGAATTTGAGTTGGGCCTTAAAGACAATGAGTTCAATTAAATGTTTCCTTTGAGTTAAACAGAGGGACACAGCAGATGGCAAGTGGCACGGGTTCCGAAGTTGGGGACCTGGACCCGAATCCTGACCCTGCCGTTTACTGGCTATGTGACCTTGGGCAAATTCCTTAACTTCTTTGAAACTGAGGTTCTTCATCCATAAAACAGGCCCAGTAACCTCCGTCCTGCCAGGTTGTTGGGTTGTAAGTAACACAGCTTGGCACAGGGCCTGGCACAGAGCAGGTGCTCAGTGTACAAGGTTTCCTGCCTCTCCCTGGAGACCATCAGGCAGAACTACCTGTGAGCTTCAAGGGGCTGCTTTAAGATGTTAATCTCCTTGCCTTTCTAATCTCCTTGCCTCCTTTCTTCCTTTTATTCATTCAGACTTGAGCACTTACTGTGTACCACATGCTGTTCTAGGTGTTGGATGTATAGCAATGAATGAAACAGACAAAATCCCTGTCTTCATAGAGCTTGCATACTGCTGGAGAAAGAAGAGGACAGATAACTAAGTAAAATACAGTATGTAGCATGTGAGATGGTGGTTAGTCCTAAGGAGAAAAGCAGAACAGGGAAGGGGAAAAAAAGGTGCTGGGGTAGAGTTGGGACTGCAACTTTAAATAGGGTGTTCAGGGAAGGTTCTTACTAACAGTTCTGCAAAGACCTAAAGAAGATGAGGGAGTAAGCCATGGGATTAGGTGAAGCATATTTCAGGCTAAGAGAGTGGCAAGTGCAAAGGTCCTGGGGCAGGAGCATGGTTGGTGTACTTGAGGAGCAGCAAGAAGGCCAGTGTAGCTAGAAAGGAGTGAGGGAAAAGGGTAGAGGCAGCTTCTGTAGACCTTGGAAGCCTGTGATGGCTTTGATTTTGATGTAGAGTGAAAGGAGAAGACCTTGGAAGGTTTTGAACTGTTGGGAGACCAGATCTGGTTTATGGTTTAAAAGGATCACTGGTTTTGATCCGAGTGAACTCAGGGGCTGAAGAGAGGATGCCAGCTGGGAAGCAACTGTAGGAATGATGATGGCTTGGGAGAGGTGGTAGGGAAAAGATTCTGGATATATTGACAGCACAGCCAACAGGATTTCCTGGTAGATTGGATGTAGGGTGTTAGGGAAAGAGAGGGGTCAAGAATTGCAGTCCCAGGCCTTTGGCTCCAGCAGCTAAAAGGATGTATTGGGTGGAACCAAATGAAATTGCCAATATTTAAAATAAAAAAAAATAGTAATTTCATATGTTTCAACTTAATAGTTGCTGTTTACTGAGATGGGGAAAACTATATGAAGCAGAGGTAGGGGGGTGTCAGAAGCTTATCTTTGAACTCGAGGAGATGACCAATGGGTAGCTGTATAAGTGCATCTGGAGTTCAGGGGCGAAACCTCAGTCAGAAATATACCTCCGGGAGTCAGCATATAGATGGCAATAAAGCTCTGAGACTGGATGGGGTTGGCTAGGGACTAAATGTAAAGCACAGAGACTTGAGGACTGAGCCTGGGGTCTCCAGCATTTCCAGATCAGGGAGATGAGGAAGCAGCAAAGGAAACCCAGGAGGCCACAACTGGCAAAACAAGGGCGCCAAACAGGGGAGCCGGCCCAGGTGAGGGCCCCTGGATGCAGGTGTGAACAATTTCCAAACTCGCTCCCTCCTTGAGCTGGGGCATTAGGGAGGCAGGGAGGGTGTGTGTGAGAAGATAATATCTTACACATGACTAGCACTTTAAAAGTTGCAGCATCTCTTCCCCTATTTGATCCAGGCAAGGGTGGCGCAGGGGCTTCCAGCCCATTTTACAGAGGTGTAAACGGAGACGCAAAGGTTAGGTTACTTGCTCAAATTACATCAATAATAGGTAGTAGACCTGGGACTGGAAGGGATCGTCTCTCTCTAGGTTCCATGCCCTCACTGAATCAGGCTGCTTTTGGCCCCTTGTTGTTTGCCCAGGGAGCCGGTTCCCAGAGTTGGCGAGCAAAGAAACCTGTGGGAATGATAGCCATACAGGAGATGAAACCCTTCCACCCTTGCTGCTGTGCGGCCTGCACGTTCCTGAGCCCCCACTGACTGCTTCTGTGGGGACAGATTGTAACAGGGTTATAGGGAGATGACTTGAAATGAGTTTTAAGCTTTTATTTCCATAGCAGCAAGGAAACTGCTGCTATTATTGCCCTCTAAGGGGTCTGGGCCTGTGATCTCAGATGCCAAGAGTGCCAGCTCAAAATGAACCTCTTTCCTGATAGAAATGGTGAAATGGAATCAGGAGGCCTTATTTTGGGGACTTTCGCATTTGGTGGGGACAGTGATAAATTCACTTGGGTCCACAGGTGCCTTCAGAGAGAGAGCAACTTCTGGGCTGGGCTCTTCAGCTGACTCCACCAAATGATGGCTTTCATCTTACTCCCTCGTAGTGTCTCGCTCAAAGCATTATGTTCTCTCCAAACTTATTTTCTTGCCTTTGAGAAGCTGCTCCTGAAATCAGAGGCTCCACTGGTCAAGCTTGGCTCTGCCCTGGGGAGAAATAAGCAGGCCCGAATACATTTCCCAGATTGCAACACTCCTGAGTCAGGCAGGGTCAGACAGCTGTTCCCTCCCAGCGCCCCTGGTTGTACCTGATAAGGAAGCACACGGCATCTTCCAGCACACTGCCGTGTGTGCACACATGTAAACAGACACTCCCAGGCCCCACTGTTGTCTTAGAGTAAATTATTGACATCCTGAATGGCTGAAACATTGGGAAAAAGGTGAGTGCAAACTTACCCTGCTCAAGAGGAGCTTCAGGTTTCCTAAGCCAAGAATAAGTAAAACCAGGGCTGCCATTTGGCACCACTTTGGAGCCACCTTTTGAACCTACCTGGTGAAGGGCAGGTTCAGGAGACCTCTGAAGCTCTGGAAAGAGGGTAGCATTGCAATGGAGGGAAAAGGAGGGAGCCAGAATAGGGGAGATGGGTTTATGAAGGAGCAAATGGCGAAATGCCCAGAGAGAAAAGGCATATCGTAAAAACGTGAGCATACCTTCACCCCAGAGAGAAGGAATTGATGCTGTGACATGAAAAAAAATACCAGAAAGGAGTGAATGCCCTTCTCCTTAAATGATATCCAGTCTATAAGGAGCAGAGCAAATGAGGGTTTAATATTAATAATATAATACTGCCACCAATATATTATACCTTATAATCAACACTTTATGTTACCTTTATGAAAAGCAATTTAAAGTTTACAAGGGGCCTTCACATTCATCTTTACCATTTACTCCATCAACCCACTCAAGTGGGTAGGGCATTATGAGCCACATTTTACAGATGAGAAAACTGAGGCTCAGGGAGGATATATGCAATTAACCGAGGTCTAATTAAGAGCTGGGGAAGGTCAGGTTTGTCATAAGTAACCCAGAGCTAATATACTTACTAGACACAATAACTGTTTTCTAGGAAGGAAGGGTGATTCCTTTTCAGTGATGGCTCAGAGGGTTAAATCTCCATTACATTTCTAGGAGGAGCAGCCCCACCTTCTCCAGTGTCGTCCAGAACACGTTTCTCTAGCTAAACACTCCTCTGATTATTTTTGCTTACTACTTAGATCACAGCAGTATAGCATCTGTGACGATTAAAGCACCAGGAAAAAATTTATAGATCTACCCCATGCCTTTCTTTTCTCAAGTTTCCCATCCTTGACCAGTTCTTTCTGTTCTGGAAACAGTACCTTTGTGTCTCCTAAGCGTGCCACCTTGCTCTCAGGTGGGGAGGAAACATTCTTATTTGCATAGGACATTATGGAAGCACAGGACCCAACTAGAAGTGTCGGGGCAGGTGTTTTGCAAGTGCTGATGCCTTTGGAATCTCAAGCAGTGGTTCTCAAACTTTGGCCTGCATCCGAATTATCTGGGGAGCTTGTTAAAGACAGGACGTTCAAGCCCCACCCAGACCTTCTGAATGAGAATCCCCAGGGGTGGGGCCTGGACATTTGTGAGCTTAACAAGGTCCCCAGGTGGCTCTGAAGTACACCAAAGCTTGAGAACCACTGTCTTAGCACAGGAGTGGGAGTTACTCAGGTGAAGGAGAGCGGGGAGCCCTGCTGGGAGGGGAGGGAGCAGGAACAGGAGCCCAGAGGCATAGAGGAGACACAGTCAGGAACAGTTTTCTGCACTGTCCTTATCTCCCGTCAACAAAGTGGTCTAGTGAAGAGAGAAATCTCTTCATTCAGACATGTTTTCCTTCTGACAGAACAGCTATGTGCAGTAGGAAAGAGCAAGGCACTCCTTTCAAAAGGAAGCAGTTAAAATAGCCCATCTTTTATAGAAAGTAAAATAGAGCTTACCAGGGGCTGGGGGAGTGGGGAATGAATGAGGAATCAACGTTCAGTGGGTACAGAAATTTCTGTTTGGGATGATGAAAACGTTCTGGAGATGGATAGTAGTGATGGTTGCACAACACTGTGAATGTATTTAATGCCACTGAATTGTACACTTTAAAATTGTTAAAATGGTAAATTTTATGTTATATATGTTTACCACGTGCACACAAATAGTGGATATTTTTGAGGGACAGAATGACAAGAGCAAACAATATTCAACTTGAGCTGATTGCTGCTGCATGGGGGGGGTGGTTATGTAAGGAGGCCCAACTCACAGCACGTGGTCTGACAAAGTACAAGTGTATTCATGGGAACAAGGGAATAGATAAAAAATTTGAAACTAGTTGGCAGCAAATACATGACATTAATACAGCAGATGCCTAGGATGCTTTCCTGCCCCTTTGCCTGGTTGACTCCTGGGCTCCATGTCACTTCTTTTGGAGTGCCTTGTAGAGCAGTGTCTCTCAAACTTCACCACATACAGGAATCACCTGGGGACACTGTTAAACTGTAAATTCTAATTCAGTAGGTCTGAGGTGAAGCTGTAGCCCGAATTTCTAAGTTCCCAAGTGAGGCTGATAGGCTAGATCCACAGACCATATTGGGAGGCTGTGTAAGTTTAAAGTCTTTCTTAGTTCATCATATTATACTCATGTCCAGCAGAGTGATTAGTGCACAGGTGATCAATAAATATTTATTGAATGAATGATGGAGTATATAGGATTGGTATAGCAGTTTGGAGGGTAGAACTATCTTTGCCCTGACCTATAGTATATTTGGGGTATTTCCGCTTCTATCAGTCATGTTTTTGTGAAATTATCTCCAGAGAGGAAGGATGTCAGTCCTAAATTATTTCTGGCCTTGCCACCTTGCTGCCTCAACTCTAATCCTTGAAATAGTGGTGCAGTACACATGCAGGGTAATGAACTTTGGTGTGCAAGCTCTGAAGAAGCCTTGCTATAGTCTACAATCGCTGCAAACAAATCTCGCCATCCAAGGAGGGAGCAGAATGTCGAGAAGCTGGTGTTGTGGGAATTTGCAGATTTTGTTGTCTGAGTAATTGCCCCTTTGGCCTCCTCAAATCAAATAAACAGCCTTTTTAACAGTGTATGAGAAAGTGGTTCATTCGCCTAAAACACATGAATGTAATAATATTGCCATTATTTACTATTATCGTTTATGGTGATGGTAACGACGCTGGCAGTTGAGCGATGATATGTGTGGGGGTGTTGGGGGAGGGGGCAGAGGGCTGTGGAGGCAGGAGAAAGAGGAACTACATCTCCCAGAATCCCCCGGGAAAGTCCACGCCGCGGCGGCGGCGGCACCCCACCCCTTTCGCCGGCTAGACCCGCCCCGCCGATGACGTCACAGAGGTGACGTCACGGCGCCCAGAGCGAGGCTCGGGTAGAGAGGCCGACAGAGCAGGAGTAGTCCGCTTGTCGTGGTGGCTGCCAGGGAGCCGGCGAGAGGGTGAGCGGGCGAGTAGGCGAGGGAGCTAGAGCAGTCAGGAGGGAGCGTCGCGCGGCGCAGAGGAGCGCTGGGGCCGGGCCGCGGCGGAACCACAGCCGGAGACGGGCAGCCCGAGCCGGGCGCTGCGGGGTCCCCACCCCCACTCGGCCGGACAGTGCCCGGTGTTCCCCCGTGCGGGGGGCGGCGGCGGCGGCGGCGGCTGACGGGACCGGACAGGACCGCGGGGGTGTTGCCACCTCCATCGAGGAGCCGGCGCGGCCGCGGGCTCCTCAGAGCCGGGGCCCAGGGCCCGTGACAGACGGGCCGAGGAAGGCAGAGAGGCGGCGGCGGCGCAGGCGACGGGGAGGCAGCGGCGACACCATGTCATCCCCCAGTCCGGGCAAGAGGCGGATGGACACGGACGTGGTCAAGCTGTATCCTTCGTGGAGGGGCGATTCGAGCTGTATGTGGGGGCGGTGTAGGGATGCCCAGGGCACCCCCTGAAACCCAAGCGGGGCCCTGGGGCAGTCCAGGCCACTGTCCGAGGCTCCCCCCCCCCCCCACTCCAGTGCCTACGGCGGCTCCTTGGCACCTCCCAGGAACCCACAGCCTTTTAAGCTCCCCCTTTATCTACAGCACCCCGAAATGTGCGTTGTTCCTCGGTCTTCCTGCACCCCCAGTGCCCATGACTTTCCTCTACGACGTTTGGACTCCCAGGACGGCCTTTTTTTTTTTTTTGCGGGACCAGCCACATTTTCACCGCCGAGCCCACCTTTAGGGTCTCTCTCTCCGTTTTGCTCGCTCTGGATTTAGGGAGTTGAGATAAAAATTCCCAAGGGTGAGGCCTTTCTCCCTTTCTTGAGATACCTCCATTCCCTCCACTCACATGCTTCTTGAACTGGGGTAACTCAAGTGACCTCCTTTATCCCTAATTCCTTTCTATATTAGGAAGAGAGTAGTCTGCTCAGTGCCCCCTCTTGTAATAAAGAGCTCTGGGTGTTTTAAATCAGGGACCCCTTTTCAGCTTTCTGGGCCCTAGGAGAACCCCACTGTGTTTCTTTTCACTGACAAAGCCTGTCCCACCCATAGTTGTATGTGGTGAGGACCCCCAGGCCCTCCAGCAAGCCACCTTACATACTGTGGATATGACAGCTGGGGGGAGGGAGAGAAAGAGGATCTCTGACAAAACAGCCCCTGTGCTAGGCACTTAAGCCAGCTCCTTCTATGAGGATACAGTTCTTGGGGGATAATTGCCCTGGTCTTGCCAAGTGACACCCTTTATTTACCTACCCCCCCTCCCCCCAACTGTATATACTCTGGAGGTAGCAGTGGGAAAGCTCTAACTGATAAGAGTCCTTCAGGCAGTGGTTTTGGTTCGAGTCCAGACTGATTATTTCATGACCAGCTAGGGAAATTCGCGAAGGTTCCTGTGACAAATTGAGACCTTTTTTTGAGGGGTAATTTACAGGGTGGGGGGAGAGAGGAAATGAGCCCAGTGTTCTGAACAACTAATCCCTGGGGGGTGGGTAGTGTGTGAAACGCAGTTAAAAAGTCCTGTCTCCTGCTTCTCTTTCTCCTTCCCACCCCCCATCCCCCCACCATTTCCCCCTGTTGCAGGATTTTGTTTATATAACTCAAGTTGTTTGGCTAGATTCTTCAGGTGAATTCTTTCTTTCTTCCTTTTATTTGTTACTGTTTTTGATTGGATGTTTTACCTCTCTGTAGAGATCGATGATTATTGTCAAATTCTCAGGGGATTCGCTGAAGTTTTAAAAAAGTAGTTTTTGCATTTGGTTTGGAAGTGGGGGATGGGAGGGAAGTTGCCTGGGCAAGATAATTTTTTTTTTTTCCGTAATCTTTTCAGGAATAAGAAGGTGTTTTTCCTCTCGCTCAGGAAAATTTGCCTAGAAATTAGGAACAGTAGATAAACTTCTAAGTTCCAGGGTTTCAAGTTTAGAATTTGAGGGAGGTAGAAGTGAAGATTAGAGAGAGGAGCAAGTAATAAAGTATATGTTATGTACCAAATATATGTCTAGGCACAAGTGAAATTGACTCTTTATGAGCTCTTTGTGGCTGTGATTGAGTTTTGTAAATGTGTGAATGATAGTAATGTTGACTTTTCTTAAGGCTGCAGGAAAACTTGTAACTATGGCTGTGTGTACATTTTACACAAAGCAGTTTCGAATTTTATTTTTGTTTAGAAACTAGGAAATGACATAGTAGCAGAATCTGAGTTATTTTTATCTTGAATTGAGAGTTACTGTCACACCTAATGCAAATTTCTACCTAATGTTTAATTGGGATGGGGGTGGGAGAGAGAATTCCAGCTGTTTTTGATCAATGTCAGGTTCTCAAATTATGTACATATATATTTTTAGAAGATTGAGGATAAAGGGTGAGGCCTAACTTGACCTGATGCCTTTTCTATACAGTGCCTTTTGTTCATTTAGTAGTTGTGGCATCTAGAATGATTACCGCATTTAGGAGTCAGGGTGTGGGGGGTGGAGAGGGAGAGGAAAACAGACAAAGAACAGCAGGGTGTCTTTCTTTTTTTCTTCCCCTAAGTGGCTTATTTCATAGCTTATTTTTAGTTGAAGATGAAGAAAGGCAAAGATGCATTGGCCTTCTGTTCTTTCCCCACCTTCCTCCTTTCTGACAAAAGAAAGCAGAGGCGCTTTAAAATCGTAGATCTCCGAGATAGGAGGACAACAGTCTTGGAATTTAAAAGCTAGAGGTTATCTTTGTCTCGTGTTTGTTATTTTCTGGTCTAATGTAGTTTGGAAGTTAAAATTTTCGTATTTCCTTTTGTTTGTGCATGTGTGTTGTAGGGGTGAGAGATTTTGTGGCCTCCTTTCTCTGTTGAATTCACATCCGTAGGCCCAAATGGAGCCGACACTCTTTGAGCAAGGTATATTTAGCAAAAAATTTAAGGAAAAATTCCGCAACCCACTATTAAAATGAGTACAATTTTGTGAAAGGGCCAGGGGTTGAAAATGAAAGATGGTGGAGAGGAAGTAGAAAAGATCTGAAGGAATGTACTTGCTTTTTGCCCCTTGGTGCCCCTTGATGGTTTCTTTGGTGTGGAGGCCGATGGCTGGTTTCATTGCAATCTCCTGTTTCAGCCCATTTTGGGATGTCTCCTGAGCATAATTATGCCACCACGATTTACAGCCTGGCAGGGAACCTGTATAGTATGAAAATAGTGTGGGGGTAGGGAGAGAAGAGGATGTGTAACTAATTGGCTGCTGCTTTCCACCACCTCAGTAGGTTCTTTCGGAGACACCATCTCTGGTTGTTTGGAGTCGGTGATATTTCTTTTGTGACCGGTTGGTAGGAGGAGAGCTGACTCCCAAGTTATGCAGGGAGTGAGTGTTTTGCACCAATGCACTTAATAATCTGCTGGGCGATTATGTTCTGAAACTCTGACTCATTCATTGTTTCTCTTCTGATCCTTTGCTGAGGGTTGTGCAAACCTCTCCAGGAGCCTACAAACGATGTACATGACTTTTGGGCCCTGTAGGAATGTGTCCCAATCAAAAAACTTGCGATTACCTCAGATCCTGTGGAATGGCCATAAATAGTGTGGCCATTTGTTTGCAAAGTCAGGTAGATTGGTGATAATGTGCTGTTCCAGCCTGGCAACCCTTGCGGTTTCCATCTCAAACCGGGCTGATTATTTAGATTTTCTGAGAACTGGGACTCTGGTGACCTTAAAGCGTGATTTGCCCTAAAGGAATATCGGTTTAAATTCTCCCTGGTGGAGGAACAAACAGCTCAGATTACACGGGTTTCCTTGTTGGTGGGGGTTACTGGACTCACCCTGTTGCACAGCCTGGTGATCCTTTTATCTGTGAACCAGTGGCCCCTGCTGAAGGCTGGAGCTGCTTGTTTTGGAAAAGCGTATGCAGGCAAAAGGCCGCAGGCACAGCTCCTCTCAGCTCATTGGCTGCTCTGTTACTACCCGGAAAAGAAGGAGGGGCGGAGCTTCCAAACAGCTGATGGAGTGTGTGACCAGAGTGTTTATATACAAAAGAAGAAGGGACTGGGGAGGCCTTGTGAGTGGTGTTACAGGATCAAGTGTATTTTCAAGGGGTAAAAAGAGGAGAGGAAAGCCTGACTTCTGAGTACAGAAATGTTCAGAAAAATTAAGGTTAAATCAGAAAAGTGAATCTGATAATAATGGAGACTTGGCATACACTGTTGGTTATTGGCGTGAGATTTTGGAACTTATAATACCAAGAGTTTTCAAAGATTCCCTTTTTCAGAGGGAGTGCAGTAACTTAAAACAGGATACACTCCCACTTTAAATGTGCTTAACTGACTCATGCAGGGATTCAAAAGTGTGGTAGAAATGTAAGCTTCCCCTCCTAAAGTTTAAGAATGATAGTCAGAAAAGGGGCAGTGTCTTATATTAAATTCGTTAACAATATTAGTGAATCTTACAGAATCCTGGATGTCTGCTTTAGAGTTTCAGAAGTTTTCTATTACAAGTTCCTCCCCGCAAACATTTGAACACCCACTTTGTGCTACGCTTGGGACTAGGTGCTGGGGGTTCAGTAGTGAAAAATTCAGTGTGGGTGGTCATGGTGCTTATGTAACTAGTTAAACAATGAAAAAAAATCAGCACAGGCTGTATTTATAGCAGGTCAGCACTGTATGTATCACCTTGCTTTTTGCATAACTTGTATTTACTTTCAGAATTGACTTTTCAAGAAATGGAAAGGTTAAAATGAATTTTATGTGATGGGATGTGGATGTATGGGGATCTATATTTCGGTTATTTAAAAGATAGTTGCTGAAAAATGGAAACAAGAACAAACATTAAAATGTGTAGCCATTTGTGACTTCAACTTTAGTATTTTGCTGTCAGTAGTTATTTTATCCCTAAGTTAGTAGTCTTTGTTACTTTTTAATTTATGCTCAAAGTGTAGACAATTCTGTAATCTTTTCACTAGCTCCAGTGTCACTTGGGAACCTGTGATTTGTCTTTTATTTCCTATGGCCTCTGTTGTAGTGACTTGATGAGGTGGAACGGGGAACAGTTTTATGGTCTTCAAGCTAAAAGTTAAAGCTTTAGCAACTCCTGGTGTTCTGAATTTGTCTTCTCTGCCTAGATTTTGGTGACAAATATAACATACTGGTTCTTATTTTGGTTAAGCAGGAACCTACGTGAGTAAGAATTCACAGCTTCAGAAAATCTGACTCCTGTAGTGTAGTTCTAGTAAATTACACACAAGCCTAAGAATTCAACTTTTAGAGGAAGAAGATCTTTCGCATATGCAACCCATAAAAGTCCCTTACCCTGTTTGTATGCATGTGTTACAAAGACCTGGATTGGTTGGTTTTCTATTGTGCAATTTTTCCAGCACCTTGACCTGCATTTTATTTATATATATATATATATATTTTTTTTTTTTGGAGGAAGATTAGCCCTGAGCTAACTACTGCCAGTCCTCCTCTTTTTTCTGAGGAAGGCTGGCCCTGAGCTAACATCCGTGCCCATGTTCCTCTACTTTATATATGGGATGCCTACCACAGCATGGCGTGCCATGCTGTGCCATGTCCACACCCGGGATCGGAACCGGCGAACCCCGGGCTGCCGAGAAGCGGAACGTGCGAACTTAACCGCTGCGCCACGGGGCTGGCCCCTATATATATTTTTAAATTTATTTTCTTATTCAGGCTTAACAGATTGGACGGTTCCAAGAATCATTGGATTTTTAGGCATGCAATTCAGACTTGCAGAAGTGCTTACCCTGTAATAGCTTTTTAACTGTAGACCCACAGTATATGTTTTAGTAAAATACTTTAATGAAAAAACTTACTTGGATTATAAAAGTAGTAGGATAATTGAGGAAAATGTATGTTACAAAAAGGGAAAGAAAACTGGCACTCATAATCCTATCCTGTAAAGAGTGGTTCTGAAAGTTATTGTGATCTTGATTACCTGGAGGGTATATTAAAACAGGTTACTGGGTCCCACGTCTGGAGTTGTCTGATTCAGTAGAGCTAGGGTGTGGGGCCTGAGAACTTGCATTTCTAACAAGTTTCCAGCTGATGCTGATGCCATTGGTACAGGGACCACAGTTTTAGGAACCATTGTCCTCAAATGTTAATACTATGGTATTTTTTCGTATCAGTTTTTTATTCCCCTCAGGGTATGTTATTTTCAACCTGTTGATCGTATTATGTATGCCTTGTTTTTGCTTAATATTTTTGCAACTGGTTTTTCCCAGTTAAAAACATTAGACATAATGAATAGCTCATGTTATATGCCATTCTGTTCCGGTGCCACTGATTTAATTCTCTGCCATTTTTCTGTGATAAGATTGAAATTAACATCCTTGTGTATAAGACTTTTCTTGTATTTTTGGCTTATTTCTATTTTCCAAAAATGCGATTCTAGATCAAAGAAGGTAAACATTTGAATCAAAACATTTAGTAAAAAGCTTGGGGTCCCACACTCAGTTGGCTTTCATTTTGTTCTGTTTTGTTTTAGTTGGTGTCGTTTCAGCTCTGAAGCAGTCAGCCTGGAATAGTGATGAAAGAGGAGTAATGATCTCTGTTTAAACTTTCATGTTTTTGTCATACTGGTGATCCTCAAATTAGGGATACTTTTTAACTTCTTGAAGTGCCTACATTGAGTTGGTAGATTAAATATATTTGTGAGCAGATAGATCTGACTGGCAAGAGCTGTAGAATTAGTTTTGATATCTTAAGTTTTTTCTTTTTGGTTTTTATTGAGATATAAATGATATAAAATAACTGTACATATTTAAAATGATAAATTTGATAAGTTTTGACATTAGTATCACCCATGAAGCCTATCACCACAATCAAGATAGTAAACGTATTCGTCTTCCCCCAAAAGTTTCTTGTGCCCCTAGGTAGTCTTTTCCTCCCTCTCCGCCAACCATTGACCTGATTTCTATCACCATAGATTATTTGGCATTTTCTAGAATTTTGTATAAATGGAATCATACAGTATATACTCTTTTTGTGTGGATTCTTTCATCACATTTTGAGATTCACCCATGTAGTTAACATGTAGTTCTTTTCTTTTTATTGCTGAGTGGTATTTCATTGTATGGGTATACCACAGTTCGTTTATGCAACACTTCTTTCTGGACATTTGGTTAGTTCCAATTTGGGGCTATTACAGGTAAAGCTGTTAGTAACGTTTGTATGGACATATACTTTCTTTTCTCTTGAGTATATATATAGGAATGAATAGCTGGATCATGTGGTAGGTATATATTTAATTTTTTAACAGGTGGCTTGAATTTAACTTTTACTGACGATCTGTATTTTATACACAATTAGATTGTGACACAAAACTCTTGTTTCTATTGTGTATTTTAAAGGCGTCCCATTAAATAGCGTGATCCTAAAGCATTAATTTCTAACCTAACTCTGTCAAAGCTAGTTTTGTAGCTGCTCTTCCCTCTCCCCCTTTCAAAATTAGTGAATTAAATGTTCATTGTGAAATATTTTTATTTTGTGGCCCTTTGAAATGGTACTTTAGGAATTATGGTTACAAATAACTTATTTTTGCATTGGCTGGTAAGACTCTATACCTTTTTGAAAATGTGAGCACAGTTTTTGTTGATGGTACCCTTTTCTTTTTGTAGGTTATTGATAAGAATTTTTTTAATTGAGTTCATAATAGTTTACAGCATTGTGAATGTCAGTTGTACATTATTTCTTGTCCATCTCCATGTAAGTCCTCCCCTTTACCCCCTGTGCCAACCCCCAGCCCACTTCCCTTGGTAACACTGAGCTGTTCTCTTGGTCTGTGTGTTTATCATCTTCCACATATGAGTGAAATCATATGGTGGTTGACTTTCTCAGCCTGGCTTATTTCACTTAACATAATACCATCCAGGTCAATCCATGTTGTTGCAAATGAGATAATTTTATCTTTTTTAATGGCTGAGTAGTATTCCACTGTGTATATAGTACATCTTTATCCCATCATCGCTTGATGGGCACTTGGATTGCTTCCACATCTTGGCTATTGTGAATAGTGCTACAATGAACATAGGGGTGCATATGTTACTTTGGATTGTTGGTTCAAATTGTTTGGGTAGATACCCAGTAGTGGGATAGCTGGGTCATATGGTATTTCTATTTTTAGTGTTTTGAGTAATCTCCATACTGTTTTCCATAGTGGCTACACCAGTTTCCATTCCTTCTAGCAGTGTATGAGGGTTCGCTTTTGTCCACACCCTCTCCAACATTTGTTCTTTTTAGTCTTAGTGATTATAGCCATTTTAACAGGTTTAAGGTGGTATCTTGGTGTAGTTTCGATGTGCATTTCCTTGATGATTAGTGATGTTGAACATCTTTTCATGTGCTTATTGGCAATCTGCATGTCTTCTTTGGAAAAATGTCTGCTTATATCCTCTGCCCATGTTTTGATCAGGCTGTTTGTTTTTTTGTTGTTCAGTTGTATGAGTTTTTTATGTATTAGGAAGATTAGCCCCTTGTCGGATATATGATTTGCAAACATTTTCTCCCAATTGGTGGGTTGTCTTTTTGTTTTGATCCTAGTTTCTTTTGCCTTGCAGAAGCTCTTTAGTTTGGTGGAGTCCCACTTGTTTATTTTTTCTTTTGTTACCCTCGTCTAAGAAGACATGGTAAGTATTTTTTATTTTTTTTATTTAAAGATTGGCACCTGAGCTAACAACTATTGCCAGTCTTCTTTTTTTTTTCTCCCCAAAGCCCCCCAGTACATAGTTATATGTTCTAGTTGTGAGTGCCTCTGGTTGTGCTATGTGGGACGCTGCCTCAGCATGGCCTGATGAGCGGTGCCATATCCGCGCCCAGGATCCGAACCGGCGAAACCCTGGGCCACCGAAGCAGAGAGCACAAACTTAACCGCTCAGCCACGGGCCGACCTCAGAAATTTTTTTTTAACATTAGTTTTACTTAGCACCTCAAGTTTACATTTACAGCAGTTTACAGATATCTACATAGGACTCTGTTGAGGTCTGAATAGTATCTTCAATTTTCATATGGACTAAGTTCAGGTAAAAGGAACCAACAGCACATCAATGGCAGAACTGGAAGAGGATTCAAAGAGTTAGGATGTCCCTTAATATATTTTCCTGGCATCTTTTTATTTTATTTTATTCTATTTTTTTAGGTTGGCACCTGAGCTAACAACTGTTGTCAATCTTTTTTTTTCCCTTCTTCTCCCCAAAGCCCCCCAGTATATAGTTGTATACTCTAGTTGTAGGTCCATCTGGTTGTGCTATGTGGGATGCCACCTCAGCATGGCCTGACGAGCGGTGCCATGTCCGCACCCAGGATCTGAACCGTCAAAACCCCGGGCTGCCAAAGCGGAGTGTGCGAACTTAACCACTCGGCCCCGGGGCCTGCCCCCCTGGCATCTTTTATAAAGTTAATTTTTAACAAAATGGTGGGATGTTTTGTTTGTTTTTTTAGTTTTTGGCATCGTATGTGGGTTATTTCATAGGTTAAATTCATAGACATTGAGATAAAAAATTAGACTGCTTTGTAAAAGTTATGATCACATTCTCATAAATTACAAACATTTGAATTTATAGATAGGTGTTTACGTGCATTGTGCTTAAAAAATTAATACCTATTACTGATAGCTGAAACTTTTACCTTGGCTAACAAGAAAAAAGACAACTTGGTTTATGGCTGTTTCAGGTTGGAGTCAATGACAGTTTATTCGGTGGGTAGACTTTGGGTCAGTAGTCACACACAAGGACGGGACTCTGAGCATGTCTGTTAGTGTATTATTTTCTGATTGCCATAGGGTAGTGCAAGTGCGTTCTGGAAACCTTTGAAAACACAGAAAAGTTAGTGTGTACTTTTGAGAGGCAGTTGTTCTATTAGTGATTCTCAGGTAGGGCATCACATTTGAGAAGAATTGTCATATTTTTATGGGCAGGTACTGTGGTTATTGTAATTCTCTGTACCTCACCAGATACTTGGGAAAGGTGGCTGGTGGTTTCGTATTAAGCAAAAGGTTTCTTTTTCCATGTATCTTTTATCTAAACACTTTTCAAGGTTTCTTGGGTTATAAAATCTTAGTTGAGGTAATATAAATAGAAAGATACAGAGTGCGCCTGGTTCGTGTTACCTCAGAAGCAATGGGGTTACTACTCAGCTTAGTGAAAATAAATTGAGTTATTTTGTCCAAATGGTGCCAGTGTAACTGGTTATCTGAATATTGCTTTTCAATCAGTTGACTTTATATTGTGTAGATAGTTTCTGAAAGGTTAATTAAAAAATTTGGGTAAACATTTCCATTGTAGCATCTATCTATAGAAGGTTGATTCGGTTGGAATAGTGTCCATAATATAGTTGGAAATATTGTTTTATGGCCTTATAGACTGCTGAATGTTCAGTACCTTTTGCTAATCTACTTACCTAAATCTGTAAATAAATTAGTAAGTCTCCTTGGCAACAAACTTGAAACCACATAACCTTTTTTGTTTCACTCCAAAGGAAAGAAACTGGATTTGCTTTTTTTCATTAACACACGGTCACTTTTCTATGTCCTTTAGGTCCTACAACTGTGAGTTGGTACTTGGTCAGATCTCTAAGCCACACAGTGCCATGATGTAGATCCTTGGACACTGTGGATTTTTATTATAAATTATATTTACATTCTTTGGGTAAATACAGGAAGGAAATGCATTTTAAATGCTTGTAGCATTTTCTAACAAGGAGTTTTAGCTCTTTATCTTAACTTGGTGGCTGATCTTAATGTTGCTTAAAGTATATTTAAGTAAGTATATTAAAATGTAGAACATAATACATGTTTGATGACAGAATCACCGATCTTGGCAACACAATTTGACATTATTAGCATCTGTTAATTTTACCAATTCAATTCACAACCGCCATCATCTTGATAATAAATAAAGAAAAAAACCCCTATATTTTGCCTCTTTATTCATTTATATCCTTAGAGATTTTTTAAAAAACACCACCACAATATTTTTCTTTTAAGTCAGTTTTGTTTGGGTGGAAGAAGGAGAGGAAGTAGACCTTTCAGTGTGTTCTTTAGTCTGATTATCTAGATTGCTGCCCATTTCTCCTGGCAATAAAGAAAGGCAGCTCTTGAATGCTCTCTTTGATTATCAGATGACATATTTTTGAGTATACCTGTATTGAGTCATGCATGATCTTGTGAACACTTACTTGCTTTTATCTTTTCTTTCTACAGGCTCTTGAGTAAGAATAGTTAGGTACCAGATTCTCTCTTTGAGTAATTAATGTGGCTTTTCCTTTGTTTGAGATTTAGCTAAGAGTTTTATAACATGTAAACCGTGATATAACAGGAAAACTATTGGTGGCTCATAAAGACTATAATTTCATTTCATATATTTCAGTCTATATCAGTTTTTTATTAGTGTTCCTAGCTTATACTTTGACTAATTTCTAGAAATTGAACAAGACAGTTCAATTCACTATCAGGAAAGTACATAAGTAAACCTTTGGAGATATGGTATTTCCAGATCCTTTATGGTATCTTACATTCAAGCTTAATGAAAACTAGTAGTGAACCCCGCTTCTTTTTTCTAGGAGTTTGAAAAATCAGAGTATACTTGACCTGTTTCAGTTTGTGCAGTTTGGCAGTTGTTTATCAAACTCTAATTTACTTATGCTAAAAATGTATAGTTGTTTACAGTTTTGCTTTGCAGCGTCTGAGTGTAAAAATAGCCTATGCCTTAGATTTGCCTTGAATCTGTTCAGTGAAGTCAGACACAATGAAACTTGGCACCTGAGTTTTGTGTGCTTGTGTTTTAAAGGTCCTAGTCTCTCCTTGCCTCCTAAGAATTTGGTTTTTCCAAGCCAGTTTTGTACAGTCTGGTCAGTATTTATGAGATTCAGAAGATGCTATTTTCTTTTTTTAAAGATTTTTTTTTTAATTTTTCCTTTTTCTCCCCAAAGCCCCCCGGTACATAGTTGTCCATATTTAGTTGTGGGTCCTTCCAGTTGTGGCATGTGGGATGCTGCCTCACCATGGCCTGATGAGTGGTGCCCTGTCTGCGCCCAGAATTTGAACCGTTGAAACCCTGGGCTGCCGAAGAGGAGTGCGCGAACTCAACCACTTGGCCACAGGCCGGCCCCAGAAGATGCTGTTTTCTTTAAGTCTTCAAAGTGGGCAGTCTAGAGGTCTCTGTCACCCAGCATCCTCCTGTGCCCCTCAGGCAAGATACTTGGGCGTAGTCCCCTGCCCCATTGGAGCTTATTCCCAGGGTGACTTGTTAGTCGCTTTGCATCTTGTAATTCAAAAAACGACTAACGAAATACCGTGTCTGCTTGTGCTTATTCTCATTTATTTTCTTATCTTTAAAAATTTTTTGTTGACCTGGTATACATACTCAAGCCTTTGGACTGGATTATTATCTTAATTGACAGAGATATGTGTCTTGTCTTTCTGTTTGCTTAGTAGGAAGTAGAATTAGAAATTCTCTTTTTTCTAGAATCAGAAATTAGTGTATGACTTGTGTGCTTTTAAATCAGGACTTATTACTCATTTGAATGAATTGGATAAAATGTAATGATTTTAGCCTGTTAGTTCTGGCTGTTCTATTTCTTAAATGTCATTCCTGGAGTGTTTTGTCAGCACTGATGAAGTTCTGATGACATTTTATTATTTAAAGTTAAATTTTAGTAGATATTACCCTTACCTAGATTTTAGCATGTTTTTCTACTTGGAGAAAACCTGGAATGCAAATAATAATATTACAAAGCAATAGTTGCTTTCTGAATATAAGAGCTCTTTGAGTTGAAATGAATAATTATATTCTTTCTAGGCGATAGCATTTGTGGCCTTAAGTAACAGTTTAAGAAATACTAATGGCTGGCTCTACTACTTCAGATTAGGAGAGTAAACTACTGTAACTTTGTTTTTATTATTGATATAAAAAAATAGAAGCCAAGGTTGAAATAAGGAGTCTGCTTTTCATCTGTGTTTTATAAAATCAGTTTTACTACTTAGTAGCCACATTTGTTATGTGAAAAATAGAATTAAAACATTATAGCCTAGTGTTGCAGTTAATCCTATTTATGAATGTAAAAATCATAAAGAAAAAATTAAAATGACTTAGTAGGTTTTGTTTTTTTTAAAAGATTTTATTTTTCCTTTTTCTCCCAAACCCCCCAGTACATAGTTGTGTGTTTTTAGTTGTGGGTCCTTCTAGTTGTGGCATGTGGGACACTGCCTCAGCATGGCCTGATGAGCAGTGCCATGTCTGTGCCCAGGATCCGAATCGGCAAAACCCTGGGCCACTGAAGCAGAGCGTACAAACTCAACCACTTGGCCATGGGGCCAGCGCCAGACTTGGTAGGTTTTAATATAAATGTTCTGGTATCTCTTTACAACAATAGATTATATGCCATTGCATTTTGTATTCTTGAGGTGTCTGAATTGTATGTGCTCTGTCAATAATTTAAAAAATAAAGTAAGCCCCGTAAAGAGTCCCTGTCTTATGGACACTTTTATCAGGATAGAATGGCAGCATGCTGTTCCTTTAAAATTTTATGTATTTAATTACCTAAATTATGTTTTGGTTTTTAAAAGGTAAACCAGGGAATTGGGAGTATAATTGAGTAGAAGAATATGCCCAGAGCTATGATAGGATCTTATCAGAGTTTGAAACAGTTCGGTGCTTAAGTATTTGAATATTTCACCTTTATGTCTTTTAATACTCTCCAGATATTTTAAATATATCTTTGGCAGAAATTTAGTTGCCAACGTTTTCGTTGATATTTAAACTCTCTAGGTCCTATAGTGGATCAGTTTTGCTTCGTGTTATAGTAATTTTAATTATTAGTCTCAAGACAGCTAAGCATGTATAAAAACTTTAGGTGCTTAATTTTTTTTAAGTTGGGATGATTTTATAAAAGAAGCCTTGGTGTGTAAGCATCCCTTCTTCTTTTCTACTGTTTTTGCCTTAATGTTTGATAGCTTTTGCTTTTTTTAGGTGGACTTTTATTTTAGATTTACAGAAAAGTTGCAAAGATAGGTCAGAGAGTTCCTGTTCCTCACCCAGTTCTAGTTATCACTCCGTCATCTTTTTGTATCACTGTGGCACATTTGTCGAAACTAAGAAACCCACGTTGGTACGTTACTGTGAGCTAACTCCAGCCTCTATTTGGATTTCACCAGCTTTTCCATGAATGTTCTTTTCTGTTCTAGCATTCAGTCCAGGATACCACATAACGTTTAGTGGTCATGTCTCCTTACTATTTTCTAGTCTGTGACAGTTTCTCACTTTTTCCTTGTTTTGCATTACCTTGACAGTTTTGGAGTACTGGGCATTTTTTGGAATGTTCCTCAATTTCATTTTATCTGATTTTTTTTGCTTGTGATGAGACGTCATAATAGTGAGGTATCAAACTCATTGTGAGTTTTCGCAAAGAATACCACAAAGGTGAAGTGCCCTTCTAGTCGGTTATGATGTGTCGGGGGTGGGGGGATTCCTGTGTTCTCGTGGTGTCACTGATGGTGTTAACCTTGCTCCACTTGGCTAAGATGGTGCTTGCCAGCTTTCTCCATTGTGAAGTTACTGTTTTTCCCTTCTGTGTTCTATTCTGTGGAAGCTAGTCCCTAAGTGTAGCTGACACGGGCCAGAGGAATTAGGCTCTACTTCCTGGAGTGAGTAATTGTGTTTGACTTTTGGTTGTAATGTATTAGTGCATTGATCTTAGTTAGTGTCTTTTGTACCAAAGTTACGTTTGATTTTGAATGAAGTGTAAATTGGTACTACTTTTTTGGAAACAAAATGGGGTGTAAATTTATGAGGATATTTAGCAATTTGTATGGCAAATTTAACACTCCATTTGGCTATTTTTAGATCTATAATAACATTTCTGTGTGACAGTGAAGATAAATTTAGGATGAGTTGCAAAGGTATTAGTGAAGAGCCTCATAACTCAAGGAATTCTATAATCTTACAGAGCTTTAGCTCAGAAAGAACTTGGAAGTGGGGTAGTGATGAAATGCTATTATAGTCTGCATATCTTCTTCTTTTTTTTTTTGAGGAAGATTAGCCCTGAGCCAACATCTGTCAATCCTCCTGTTTTTGCTGAGGAAGATTGGCCCTGAACTAACATCTGTGCCCATCTTTCTCTACTTATATATGGGACGCCTACCACAGCATGACTTGCCAAGTGGTGCCACGTCTGCACCCGGGATCCAAACTGGCGAATCCCAGGCCACCGAAGCAGAACGTGCGCACTTAACTGCAGCGCCACCGGGCCGGCCCCTGCATATCTTCTTGTTATTAACTTGTTATATAATTAACTCAAAAGAGAGAGGAATACTGGGGCTGGCCAGGTGGTGTAGTGGTTAAGTTTGTGTGCTCTGCCTCAGCAGCCCAGGGTTTGTAGGTTTGGATCCCTGGCACAGACCTAGCACTGCTTGTCAAGCCACCCTGTAGTGGCATCCCACATAAAATAGAGGAAGATTGGCACAGATGGTAGCACAGTGGCAATCTTCCTCAAGCAAAAGAGGAAGATTGGCAACAGATATTAACTCAAGGTCAGTCTTCCTCACGAAAACACCCCGGAAGGATATATTCTTATCAGCTGCTAATTGTAGCAAAGAGTCATTATGTTGGCTCTTAGAAACATTTTATTCTGTCTTAAAGGAGTACATTTTTCACTATTTTGACTATCTTTTTTTCTTTGTAGCAGTTTTATATGTAATTTCAATGAAAATCTTGATGTAATTGTAGTTGGCAGTTTTAACCAGAAACTCAGTTATTATGGGAAGATTAACTGTGAGTAGAACTTCACTTTATTGACTTCAGAATTTTCTAAGCAATTGAAGCTTACTCTTTTAAATGAGAAAACTTGTTTACTTTGACAGTTTTTGGTGTATTTTTATTTTGGCTGATGTTTTTGCCATTTCTCCTTTCTTCCTAGTAATAATACTGATTTCATATGATGAAAGTTATAAAATATGTACAGCACATTGTTTTCTTGAGCAGAGTATATTTATATTTGAGGCTATTGGATAAGTGACTGCTGGAAAAGTAATAGTGAGATATGAAAATCTTGCCAAACCCATTTCATTTCTAGGCTAAAAAGTTAAGCCAAGGTATTTATCTCTCAAGGGCTTCCTTGAAAAGAATGAAGGAGAAAGGTAGAAATTGGATGTTAATGGCAAAAATATCACTAGTTGTAAATAGAGCGGTAATTCTTTAATTTGAGATTGTAGAGGACAGTTCAGAATTTATAAATCAACTCATGGGGACACCTGGGTTTTTGTGCAGTATATAAGTCAGAAGTGTTTGTAACCAGCTGTTTATTAGTTTAGTAAACCTGGTGGTGCATTTTTAGACTTTTGGCCTTAAATAATGCCAGCATCTGGATGTCATGTTGGTGCTAAGAGTCACTAGTGTGGCACTTAGGGCCATCTTACTAGCTTGACACTCTGGGCAGGTGTTCAACTGGTTCTTCTGTACCGGTTTCGTTTGCTGACTTTCTTAGGTTTGAGTGCCTTGTGGGCCCTTTTTTCTTTCTTTTCCAATCAAGACTATTTTTTTAGAGCAGTTTTTTTTTTTGAAGATTTTATTTTTTTCCTTTTTCTCCCCAAAGCCCCCCAGTACGTAGTTGTATATTCTTCGTTGTGGGTCCTTCTAGTTGTGGCATGTGGGACGCCGCCTCAGCGTGGTTTGATGAGCAGTGCCATGTCCGCGCCCAGGATTCGAACCAACAAAACACTGGGCCGCCTGCAGCGGAGCGCGCGAACTTAACCACTCGGCCACGGGGCCAGCCCCTAGAGCAGTTTTAGGTTCACAGCAACGTTTAGGGGGAGATACGGAGATTTTCTATACCCCCCTGCCCACACTCATGGAAAGCCTCCTCTGTCATCAACATTCCCTGCCCGAGTGGTGTGTTTGTTACAATTGATGAACCTACATTGACACATCATTATCACCTGAAGTCCATAGTTAACATTAGGGTTCACTTTTGGTGTTGTTTATCTATGAGTTTGGACATATGTATAATGACATGTATCTATCATTATGATATCATACAGAGTATTTTCATTGCTCTAAAAATCCTCTGTGTTCTGTCTATTCATCCTTCCCACCCTTACTCCCTGGCAACCACTGATCTTTTTAGTCTCTCTCCATAGTTTTGCCTTTTCCAGAATGTCATATAGTTGGAATCACACAGTATGTAGCCTTTTCATTTCATGTTGGCTTCTTTCACTTAGTAATAGGCCTTTAAGGTTCCTCCATGTCTTCTTGTGGCTTGATAACTCATTTCTTTTTAGTGCTGCGTAATGGACACACCACAGCTTGTGAATGTATTCATTCACCTTGGTGGGTCATTTTTAGTGAACAGAGCTGATAGTAGTTTAATAGTTTCTAACTTTTTGAGATTCACCTTTGTACTTTTTTCAAAAAATCTTAGTAGCAAGTAGCTTAATTCTATATTTCTGGCCCATTCTATCCTCAATTCTACCTTTCTTATCCCCTGATACTTGTTCTATAACGTGCTACTTCTCATTCTAATATGTTTCATGTTTATTGTAGCATTCTTTCTTTGAGATGTCATAGCCCACTTTTTATGGATAAAAAACCTGGGCTACACAGGTTGGTTGAAAGTGCTGAGATCATAGAATAAGTCCCTCTAGTGATGAGTCTGGAGCTGACTAAGGTTTCTCACGCTTTTGTCCCTTGTAGCACAGATTTAACTTTGCACGTGAAGCAGGTCCTCAGGAAACACCTGTTCAATGAATTACACTAAATAATACACCACAGGTTTTTTCCACCAAGGCCTTGGGGCAGTTTTAGACTAAACTTTGGCACCTGTGTAGAAACGATATGGAAATCATGCTGGAGAGAGGCAAATCTTCCTCAAATGTTGGAAACTTCACTTCTTTTATATGCAGATGTCATTTGCCATTTCAAGTACACTGTTCATTTTTCTACACATAACATGTGTTTGTGTTCTTGAGCGGTCCTAAGTGCTAATTCTTTAGTTTATTAAATGCCATTTTCAGGTGATTTCTGTTTTGAGCTTCTTTGACTGCTGGTTTTATTTAAGATCAAAGGAAATTAAGATTGTGGATTAGGGAAAGAAACAGCTGAAACTTCTCTTACTTCACTTTAAAATGGAATACTTTACACTCATACAGATCATATAGCTTGTTAATACTCTCTTATACTTTGTGAAGTGTTTCAAGTTCCTCCACACAAACTAGCTTAAGATTTGATACTATCAGCGTCTTTGTTCAGGACTTCGTTGAAGACCTGTCTTTATTTTGTGTTTATTTTTACCCTTCCACCCATACGCTCTGAGGAAAGAAAAGATTTTATTTAAGAAATGTTTTAACAGCTCACACCTTCTATGAAAGTTATATGTGGCCTGTTTTTAGTTACTCAGAATAATGAGGAAAATACTTTATAGTAGCCAGATATTTAAAATCTCATTTTATAGATGCCAAACTTGAGGTTTTATGATATATTTTAACTGTATATACACATAAGTACAGCTGTTTTTCTTTGTGTATTTGCTTACGGGCAGTTGGGAAAGGAGATTTTTGCTCCTTAGGTATTGGTAAGTTCTTTAATTATTTGAACCCTCTAAAACAAGTTCTAAAGTGTTGCCTGCAGAGCCCTGGGGATCCCCGAGACACTTTGAGGGGGACCGGTTAAAGTTTGTTTCCTAGTTATATTAATTCTTTTTTTTTTTTTGGCCCTTTTTTTTTTTTCCCCTGTATTGACATTTGTACTGATGGTGCAAAACCAATGGTGGATGAAACTGTTGATGCCTTAGCACACCAAAACCGTGTTAGTGGTGGTCTTATTCTTCATCACCACATATCTACAGTTTAAAAAAAGGGCAGTTTTACTTGAGCATGACCTTGATGAGGAGTAAAAACAATTAATAAAATTTGACCCTTACGCACATCTGTTTAATATTCTGTGTGATATAATGGGAAGCACTTTTCCTGCTTACTGAAAGTATGGTGGTGGTTTCTAGAAAAAGTACTTATGTGATTTTTGAGTTGCCAACTGAACTAGCTACTGCTTTTATGGAATGCCATTTGTACATGGAAGTGTGACTGACAAACTTATGATTATTCAGACTTGGATGTTTGCTAGTCATTTTCTCAAAAATGAACAAGGCAAGCCCAGGACTTCAAGGAGAACTGATAGTATATATTGCCAATGATAAAATACAAACTTTAAAGTGAAAATTAGGATTTTGGAAAACTTCTGTCTGCTACCACATGCTTGACAGTTGTCTAATATTTATATTTCTGGAGATCAGTGGTGATATTAACCAGCAAAATTTTTCGATATTATGTGATGAAATGTGTCCACATTTGGAAGATCTGTGTAAGTCAGTGGACCAATATTTTCCAAACAACCAGTGCATGATGGAAAATCATGCTTGGGTAAAAGATCCATTCAAAATGCAAGGTAGACCATTGGATTTTAATGTACAGTATGAAAAGTTCATTGTGCTTTTTCAGATTCCAAATTTCAGTTAGCCTTTTGGAAACTACCACTTGTCAAGGTTTGGTGTAATATCAGTGAAGAGTGTCCAGAATTATGTGAAAAGCCTACTAAACTTGTCTTTTCTAACTACATTCAGAACATATTGTAGCAGATTGAATGAAGAAGCACATATGAAAATCCAGCTCACTTCTGTTAAGACGACATTGAAGAGATTTGCTAAATAGATTTTTGTTTGGGAAATTAGTTATTTTTCATTAAAATGATATATGTTAGTATACATAAGATTTATTATTACTTTTAGATGAATCAGTGTTTTTTATTTCTAAAATGATAGATATCGATAAATATTACCACATAAAAAAGCTCTTTGGGGCTGGCCCTGTGGCACAGTGGTTAATTTTGCACATTCCGCCTCGGCGGCCTGGGGTTTGCTGGTTTGGATCCCGGGTGTGGACATAGCACTGCTTGGCAGGCCATGCTGTGGCAGGTGTCCCACATATAAAAGTAGAGGCAGATGGGCACAGATGTTAGCTCAGGGCCAGTCTTCCTCAGCAAAAACAGGAGGATTGGGAGCAGATGTTAGCCCAGGGCTAATCTTCCTCAAAAAAAAGCTCTTTGGGGTGGTCAGTCTTTAAGCGTAAAGAGTGCTGAGACCGAAAAGTTTGAGACCCCACTACTCTAAGAAATGTATGTTTGAAGAGAAGTTGTCGCATTGTTATGAAAATCTAGGACTTGCTTTATTTGTACCTAGCATAGTGTTGGCATAATAGTAGGTTCTTTAATAAAATATTTGAATCAGATTGTATTAAATTATACTGTAAACCTTGTAAATACACATTTAGTCAAGAAAGAAATTGGTGTTGTGTGAAGATGGCAAGTGTTTTTATGTTAGTAAGGAATGTCAGGTTTACACCATATTTTATAGATTCTAAGATATTTTTTCCTCTATCTTACCGTCTTTGAAATTGAGATGTCTTAAAATTGGTGGTGAGTCACAGTTTGATTATCAGCTTTTTTCTTTCTTCGTGTGTCGTAAAATAATGGCGGATCGTAGATGTGATGAATAAGGTGCGGCCTCTTTTTATGTGGAGACAAGGAGGAAACACACTGGATAGCAGTTTACTTCTTGGGCTACAGGATATGCTGCATTAAGTGTTATTTTTCATCAGGCACTGAGTTGCCTCTGGGCAGTTGACATGGGCCCATTGTTAAAATATTCCCTTCCTAAAGCATTTATCTTTCTTCCAAGTTAGAAGACTAGACTCTAATGCTGTAATTCAAGCTTTTAAAATAAAACAGAAAATGTGATACAAATTTTGTTTTTTTAGCTGCAAACCTTGTTGTTTTTCTGTTTAATCGTTTTGTTGATGGGAACATAATGGTGAGTGTTGTCTTCCCATTTCTATTGTAAAGGAGGTCTTGGGAGGTTTTACTGTGTAGCCCTTGCAAAATGAATGAAGAAGAGTAACAGAATTAAAATTTTTTAAATTTTCTTTTCATTAAAAAGTTTTTAAATTCAGTAACACTGTGCTGAAGCTTGAGGAATTCACAAGTTTACTTTTGGCTTCTGTTATTCTGAATCTGAGCACTATTAATGTTTATTCTGCATGGTTTTATGGGGATGTAGGAGGTACAGATACTTGTTTCTTCATCTTTAGAGCCTTTTCTGTTCTCTTGAATAGGTCTATTAAAAGAAGTTATTGGATTCTATTATTAACCTTGTGCCTCTTTAATTCTGTATAAAAATAAATAGGACCATAACAGGGAAATATAAAGATTTATATACAAATAAATAACATAGGCTCCCTTAAATATGTTTAAAGAGAGGGTAGGCCTCGGAAATGTATGGAGTTGACTCTATTAGAGAAGGCTTCCTGGAGGAAGCTGAATGTCATAGAGACAGGAGGTAAATAAGCAAGAGGTCACCCGTGAGGATGGGAGGTGGTTGTTGGCTGAACTTGATTAAAGGATCAGAGGTTGTAAATTAGTCACTGTAAAGTATGTGTCTACTAGAGTGCTGTGTTTCCGAAATTATGTGGGTTTTTGTAAGGTGAATAGGCTCAACTTTTTGCTTTTTATGATCTAATGGACACTCTGGAACCAGTAGGACTGGAGGTTTGATCTCGCATCATCTGTCAACCAGAGAAGGACTCTTGGTAAAGAATTTACCCACTGAGGTTGTTGAAATCTGATCATGAGTTGGCAAGGTTTTAATGGTGTTTATAGAAAATTTGGAATGCTTGAATTTGTGGCACATTATATGAGAATGATTAAGATAATATTTTGAAATGCATATCCTTTTTCAGATATGTACTACATTTGAAAAGTAAAACATAGTAGAGTGACCATAGGCTTAATCACATATTTGGATTTCCATCTACATTTGGTTTCCTTGTCCAAAAACTGAAGAAGATACCACAATATGGGATTGCTTGAAGGATTGTATGAAATAATGTATGTGAATGCATTTATTATGTAATTGCTTAGTGAGTAACTCAGTTAGGAATTGTAGTTGGCTGCTAGTAACAGATATAAAATAATGTAGCCGTAATATGGAGTTAGCAGGTAGACAGATAAGAGCAAGGTTGTTGTTATCAGGGACCCAGATTCCTTCTGTCTTTTTACCCAGGCATCTTTAGTATATGGCTTACTTCCTAAAGGGATCGCTCCTACCATTAATATTTTATGCAGGAGGAGGAATAAAGGGGTGAATAGGCAAAGGGATAAGACTGCCCTCCCCCTGCCCCAACTTTTAAGGAGCTTTTCTGAGTGTCCCTCCCTACAAATTCTACTTATATCTTAGGCAAGAAATGTCACTTGACCAACCCTAGCTGCAAGAGAGGCTGGGGAACATTGTTTTGACTACCCTTAAGAAAATCAGAGTTTTAGTAGTAAGAAAGAAGGGGTGAATAGATACTGAGTTGGGTAACCAGCAGTGCCTGCCGCAGTGAATGTGAAGTTCTATTCTTTCTTTCATTTACATATTTGGGAGTATTAACATTTCGGTCTGGCTTCCCATGAAATGTCCCATGCCTTGAATTTTGGTTTATAAAATTTATCTCTTACCTTTATTCCGTACCTTCTAGGGGGACTAGGCTTATATGATAAAATTATTCCATGCTTTGCTGGGGGACTGGGCTTATATGATAAAATTATTTACTCTCAGGCATTAAGGGAAAAGAAAAAACATTAATTTGGCTCTTTTCATTTATGCTTTAGCTAGTATCTTTAACCTTTAACTCAGAGGACGTAATTTGGGGGTTTGGTCACTATTGGAGGTTGGTAGAGGTGAGGCAGCATGTTAGTATGAAAGAAGACTGCTTGGAAGACCATCCAGGCTTCTTGTCCTTGGCTCTGCTGCCCGTGAGACCCTGTGCCTTTCACTTCCTTCTTGGGTTTCTGTTTCCTTATCTGTTGAGTAAGGAATTGGCTTAGATGATTCTGAGTCTTTCAACTTGAATATTCTGATTTTATCTGTCTACGTTTTCCATATAACTCAGTGTGTGTGTAAAATGTAAAAGACCTTCATAGCCGTATGTATACCTGGCATTGCCTTCTAAGGCATAAAGAATTGAAAATAGCTTTATAATATAAATTTAAAATCTTATTTTGAATTTTAATAACTTTACAGATAGATGTGGATAGTAAAAATAAATAAGTTCAGCAGTTTATTACTTTCTTGGTATGAATTTTTAGTAGGGCTTTTTAGAAGTATGAAGTAGGAAACCTTGACAACTTCATTTCTGACTTTGAAATATGGTAGTAATGATTGTTGCTTCATGTTTAGAAACTTTCATTAATGTTAAGTTTGAGTAGAAAAAGCCTCTATCTTATACCAGTAAGTCGTTACCCTTTCATTTCTAGAAATGGATTCCTGGAATTAGTTGAAGTTTTATGAAAGTATAATTATTAAAATACTAGCCAGTGTTAACTCATCATCTGCTTACCTGAGAATTCAAGTGCTTTGTTTACCGTATTTAAGTCAAACTTTGACCAACTCTGTGAATGAATCAGTTGTTGCCATTATTAAAGATGGTGGAATTAAGACAAGATGTTACTGTCCTTGTCTGGTAATGAGAAGCAGCCAAGTTAAGAATGCTTTCTGATGGGGCCAGCCCCACGGTGTAGTGATTGGGTTCTGCGTGCTCTGCTCTGGCAGCCTGGGTTTGCAGGGTTCCGATCCCGAGCATGCACCTGCACCACTCATCAGCCATGCTATAGTGGTGACCCACATATAAAGTGGAGGAAGATTGGCACAGATGTTAGCTCAGGGCTAATCCTCCTTAGCAAACAAAAAAACAACAACAAAAAACCACAGTGCCTTCTGATTTTTGTCCTGTGGGGTGACTGTGTTTAGTTACATGTTTCAGGAGAGGGAAACTGTGGTTCCCTCATGTCTTGTTTCAGTTTTATTTTTCATGTAGAGTACATCTAGAGAGGCAGTATGGTTGAGGAGATGGGACAAGGCCCTTGTTAGAATTCTTTCAAACAATTAATATAATTTCAAGCCAGTATATTTCTCCTTCATCTTTGTTTCCTGATCCTTTGGGTTATGAACAGTCGATTTCAGAATGCTTCCATGTTCTAGAACCAATCTTAGCATCAGTCACCTTAGATGTTTCTGGTTGGTATTGGGATATTTCAACTAATTATTAGATAGTTTTAAATTATAGATCCTTTTACTGAAGTTCGGCTTATTGGAAATAATTATGATTGAGGAAATTGGTTATCAGTTTTGTGATTTTTCTAAATTGCTGCATAACTTCTAATCACATAAAAAGTGTCTATGCTTATTCAGTAGCAAAATTGGGCTACTTTAAATTATGATTAATAATATTACAGAATCAGTTCTAGGTTGGCAGTAATATTTACTGGTTAAAATATAGTAGTAGGCCTTTAGCTTTGCCATATTGTAGATCTTTTTCTTTTTCAGCTGCCACATTTTTATGAGTAAAACTACAAAAGCAGGTAAAATTTCATTTTATTCTGGATGTTAGTTGGTAAGGGTAATTTTCAGATAGAATTGCATGTTGATGGCAGTATTAAGTTTTCTGCTCAACAGATATTGACTGGGAAATTTTCTTTGTAGTTTACTATGAAAAATCTCAGATACATAAAAGTGGAAAGAATAATATAAATGCATACCTGTCTATCTTCCCATGATGTAGACTCAATAATAAATATTTTGCCATATTTGCTTTTTCATATGTATTTTCAGTTCAACCATTTGCAGATAAGTTGCAAATGTCATGACACGTCAGCCTAAATATTTTAACATATGTCTTCAAAGAGGCAGGACTTTTCCTATATAACCACGTACCATTATCACACCAAAGAATATTAACAGTAATTCCATTTATATCATGTAATCTCCATAGAGGAAATATTCACATGATGAGATTGTTTATCCATAAACAGAGGAAGACAGAGTAACCATATAGTCTTACTCTTTAAACATTTTAACACAGTATTAGACAAAGTTAGTACCTAAAAGATTGCTTTAAAACCCATGTTATCCTAGTGGGGAAAATATTTTCACACATTCTAATAATTTATAAACTCAGCTTTTAAATTAGAGTTTAAATTGGTTAACAGTGCATTTTTTTAAAAAATTAGCAATTTGTATATAATGTACTTGAAGTGGACCCACATTCATTGAATTGATTTTTTAAAGCAAAGTTACCAAATGGAGCCTAGGTTGGCATTCGTTGTATATGTATTTATTTTATACAATATTTTATATATTTATTTAACTGCAGAGGCTACATTTTAGTGTGATTTCCGTTGTATGTAATTCTTGGAATAAATTCTTTGGATTAACTGAGAGTTGAGCAGAAGAAATCCTTTTGATTTGAATCCATGTTAAAATCTTTCAAAAAGATTAGTCCATTTTTTGCCCTTAGAAAATGTAGAATGGTGAGTACAATTGGACCCTCAAGGTTAAAGACCAGAGACAGTGATGCAGTCAACGTAGCAGAAAAATAATAGAACCTGCCACTGAGGGCTGTTGCACCAATTAAGTGAGACTGTGTACCTAGGGCTTAGTACAGTGTCTGAAATGTTAGCTTTTTGTTAAAAAATACCAAAAAAAATATGTGTTGACTTGGAGCTATAGACACCAGGACATTTTCAAGGTTGCTTTTCTTTTTTTTATATTCTAGTCATTTTCTCATTTAAAAATGGTTTTAAAATGATAAAATATTTTGAGCACCACAACAAATATGAGGAATAGGATAATGATAATGATAATAGAACGGGATCTGTTACCTAGTTTTGTCAGATCTTAACATTATAGTTTATTTTTTTGCTTTTGCTTCAGAAATTCTATTTCTTTTTTAAAGAAATAGGGCCTGAAGTTACATTGAAGCCCCCTGTGAAACCCTCCCTGATCCACCTCCCTCCCTCTCTTTGTGAAATAGAGGTAACCATTTTCTTGAATTATCATCTTACCAATCTTTTTTTTTTTAAATTTTTTATGTATGTACATATCCACAAGTAATATGAGCATTGTTTTGCATGTTTAAATCCTGGTGTCATCACATTTTAGTTCAGTATTTTGAGATTTATTGATGTTCCTAGAAGTAGCTCCACTTCATTTGTTAACTCATTTATAGTAAGTTACGTACATTACTGTATTTTACTTATCCATTTTTAAATGTACATTTAGGTTCTTTCCAGTTTCTCCATTATATATAGTGCTATAGTGAACATTTATAAATGTCTTTTTGTTCATTAGACGTAATAAGAAACATACTCTACATTGACATTCAGCAGATACCTATGTATAAATGCATACTGGAAACTATAGTTCTATAAAAATACTTACCCTGAAAAAATATTTACCCATACAATGTGAGAGATGCACAATTGAAATATCTGTATCTACGTATATCCCCTTACTTAAAAAAAAGCTAGTCAGGACCCACATTTGTTAAATAGTGTATATAACCTGAAGCAGAATTGTTGGTCTTAATGGTGCACGTCTTCTGCTTTGGTAGAGGTGAAAAAATTACCAAATTTGTACTAAATTTACACTTCTATCAACAGCATTTAAAACTACTTCTTTTTTTTTTTTTTTAATATCCACACCCTCATCTAGCTTTCTAATATTTGTCAATCTGATGGATGTGAAATCGTATCCCAGTGTTTTCTCAGTTTGTTTTCTAATCATATATTTTGAGTTCCTTTTCTGTCAGACCTGTTGTGAAGCAGTGAAGATGCTACCAGGAGAAGCGAGATGTAGCTTCTCTATCCTGGAGATAGAGGTGAACTTTGTCAGCCTATGAATGGTGAAAGGACAGAGGAGGGAGCAGTGTATGGCCCACTTGGAAACATGGCTGTTGTGAGAGCTGATACTTGACCTTGGTCTTGAAAGACGAGGGGGCATTTACAGACAGCAGTGGGGTTGAAGGACATTCCAGGTGGAGCGGAGGGGACTGGGCAAAGGCATAGAGCTGTAAAACCGCATCACTCAAAGAATTTATTGAGTGTTCATGACTGTACATAGAATCCCAGGATTGGGGAGGCCAGGGGAGAAGCAGAGGAGAGTATGCAGCCGTGTGGGCGGGCGGAAGGAGCTTTAGACTGTGGCACCAAACCTTCCTTGGTGAAGTTTAAGCAGGGTATTAACAGGAGCCCTTTTTTTTTTTAAGTCCAGAAATGGATTTTGGTATTTTAAAGATTATGGTCAGTCATAATTTTGTTTTCATTTCGATTTCAAACTTATTAGCTTGGCTTTTATTTATTATTGCCCTTTTGAAACAGGTGGATGGTAGAAATTGATGTTTTTCCTTTGAACTGGAGTTGATCATTTGCTTTCCAAAACAGAAATAATTGTAGCCTAGCAAGTGACACATTTGCTGTCATCCATGCTTCTTGATTTTAAGTGGGACAACAGATAGTCTTCACAGTATTTCCTTTCTATCATCAAATAGGAATAGGTATATGTTTGGACAGGTTCAGTAATTTTAAGAACTTGTATTTTTGCACAACATCTTTCCTGAGGATATTTATAATCTTTGTCTCTCACCCTTGCTACATGATAGCAAGTATGAATATAGTTGAAAGAATTTCCTTAAGAAAGCTTGAATGCCTCTTGTTCATCAACTCTGTGTGTGTGTGTGTATGCTATGAGAGATGATGCTATGAGAGATCTCTTTGGGGTCCTTGCCACTTTTCGCGTTCCTGAGCTGCCAGTTGTTCTTTTTTTTTTTTTTAAAGATTTTATTTTTCCTTTTTCTCCCCAAAGACCCCCGGTACGTAGTTGTGTATTTTTAGTTGTGGGTCCTTCTAGTTGTGGCATGTGGGATGCCGCCTCAGCATGGCCTGATGAGTGGTGCCATGTCTGCGCCCAGGATCCAAACCAGCAAAACCCTGGGCTGCCAAAGCAGAGTGTGTGAACTTAACCACTCGGCCACAGGGCTGGCCCCTGCCAGTCCTTCTTAATAGGAACATTTGTCTTGCTTTAAGGCATGAAAATTGGGACCTGCCAGCACCTAATTTAAATAGAAGCAGTTTTAGAGACCAAGTTGGAGAGAGTTGTAGTATTTTTAAATTATTAATGCCTTAAGAGAATAAATGTTAAACATATAGCACAGAACAGTAAACCCCTGTAGGTGTGTGCGTGTTTGATATCAACTCTTGGTGATAAATCTCACACTGTGTTAGTTAGTGTTAAGGAGAGTATTCATGTGCTACATAACAATGTTTTTTGGTCAATGATGTACGGCATATAAGACGGTGGTCCCATAATATTAGTACCATATAGCCTAGGTGTGTGGTAGGCTATACCATCTAGGTTTGTGTAAGTATGCTCTGTGTTTGCGCAATGACAAAATTGCATAATGATGCTTTTCTCAGAATGTATCCCTGTCGATAAGTGAGGCATGACTCTATGTTCATTGAAATGCTGGGGTAACACTGGCTACTGCACAGATATTATTTTTAATTTAGGAAAATTATATGCAAGTAGATTTTTTTAAAAACTTCTAAACCTTACAGTTCAAAGTCTTAGTTTTTCTTAACTACTTGATACTTAAAAAAATACACACTTCCCTCAACGATATCTCTAAAATAAAGGCTTTTTATTAGTTTAGGACCTAATCCACGGAGAGCTGTTTTTGAGAGAACCATGCCTGGGATTAAAAGAACTAGACAGAAGCTTGTGTGGCCAAATATCCCTGCCTGTGCCCTTCCCTCTCAGAAACCCCTCTGGTGTTGATTCTCTCAGCCTTGTCTCCTGTCACCCACCCAGCTTCCAACACACACACACACACACACGCGCGCGCGCGCACACACACGCACGCTGTTTCACAGGTGGGGAAGAAGTAGGGATGTGAGGGTCTGTTCTCAGGGTGGGGAATGGGACTATTGTATTTACTTCCTGCCTTGAGCAAATGTAATACATGTTAACACCTTGGCAGCAGAAGTGGGCTGGATCAGATGGATACAAGGTGACTGTTCTAAAATAAACAAAGTGAGGCAGCATAATCTTGAATTTGTGGGCAACATGTGAGACTGGGCAAATGAGACTTTTCCAGGTGGTTTGTCCATTAGCTGTGAGCATGCTAGCAGTGTGTTAGGCAAACGGACAGGATGTTCTCTGTGTGTACTGTATAACCTTGAAGCCTTGCATCTATTTCCATTTCCCCAGGAATGAAATCTAAAACAGAAAGCTACTTTCCTTCTCCTTAGCTTTCGACACAAAAGTGAGGCTTGTACACCTGAATCAGACTGTTGCTGTTGCGTAGTGCTGGAAGCATGGCTCTTGTTCTGGATTTGATTTTTGGTGAGGATTTTTTTTTTTTCTTAAATTGTTAGAACTTGAGCATAGATAAATGGTTAAAATATAAATAAAAAATAAAAAAGTGATATTTATTTATAAGTTTGTTTATAAATAAAATAAAGTGAGAAGAAAGCTCAGAACATTAACCACTCATTGTGCATATTCTGTAGCAAATGGCTGAGAAATTTAAAGCAAATCTGTTAAGGTCCGTATAAACTGAGCATGTTGATTTCTGTGGTGGGTAAAGCCAGTGCTGTATCTGAAGACTTTTTCCCTTTTTCTTACATCCTCCTTGAACTGAATATGTTAAATGACAGAGGACTTCTATGTTAAGCTGGTTATAGTGTCCATTAAAACTTTGTGTTTAGGGTATTAGAGTCCTGGACTAAATAAATCTGGTTATCCACCTATAAAAAAAAGCTGAAGTCACGTGAAGAAAAATTAAAAAGTGCAGCAATATAAGCCCTTTGAAAGCTTAAAGTGCATCTGAGAAAGCCTAGTGAGAGTCAGAGGGCTTTATGCCTGTCTTCTGTCTTGTCATTAGTAAGTGAACTTGTGTGAAAGGTACATTTTAGCTGGATGGACGTACAAAGAATTGTTATAGATTGTCTTTGTGTTGTCTGTGATCTGTTTCTATATCCTGAACTAATGATTGAAAGAAAAATGTGTGGAACCTCAGTATTTTTATGGCTTTTGAGATGGAGATGGGGCTCAAAGGTGACTGCATGTTGGAGGGGGGAGTTCTTTTGAAAGATTGGGGTCGTGGGCCCCTCAGCCTCTTTGCTTCTGCTTTGGCCACAGGTGCAGGCAGGCTGTTTTACAAAGAAGTTAAAGTTCTCCTTCCAAACAGATGCCTTTCCAGTGTTTGTTCCTGGTGCTGTGAAAACCGTATGTGGGGGGAGATAGTCTTGTTCTGTGTAGAGCTTAAGAGTGTTGCCTGTCTGAAAGCCCCAGTAGTATTATTTAATATTTATTTTAAAGTTTGAGGCAACAAATGAAGACAACTTCCTGCCATTTAACAAGTGGAGCCAAGCCACCAGTTTTTCTTGGGAAATGTATTTCTACCACTCCTTTAAAGCTATAGAAGTCATTTTCATAGCTTCAGGGAAAGATACTGCTTCCCCTAAAGATCACTTCTAGGAGGATTGGAAGTCCAGTTGTCATTGGTCTATAACTTACACTGATAAAAAGCCTCTTTGAGTGCTTACCTTGTGCCAGGCACTGTGCTTTTCGCACTTGAGGTATCTTATTTAATCCTCAAAATAGCTCTGAGAGAGAGACGCGCTTGTCATTTTTCCTGTTTACAGATGAGAAACCTGAGGCTTAGGCCCCAATCTCATGCCAAGTAAGTTGCCGGGCTGGGCATCTGACTCTGAAGTACTGAGTTCTACATTACAGTACTGATACTTCCCCGATGCATTGTCTCCTGGCAGCGGTGCTGTACCTGGTTGTGGTTCTGAGGCCAGAGCCCATTGGGACAGTTGATACACTTCACCTTCTTACGCCTGTGATACCAACCTGGATTCTAAGACCTGCTCTGAGTTCCAGTTGAGGACGAGAAACAGCTGTATGTTCCTAGTTGTTTCCAGATTGCATTTGTCCCTTTATAGAAGTTATCTCCCTTGTTGTAGGTAACAGACTATAAAGTATGGGGCTGAGGACGAGACAGAGCCTCTGAGGTCAGACCTGGTTCTGATAGTGGCTGCACCAGCTACCGGTTCTCTCACCAACTGTCTATTTGGTGACGTGAGATGAGGCGCTTAACCTTTCTCAGATTCAGTTTCTTCATCTGTAAAACAGATAGATGTCCTCATGGTTTTGTAGGGTTTGAATGAGACAAACAGGCATTAGGTACTCAGCATGTTATCTGGACATGGTAGGTGTTCAGGATTTGATGGCAGTGTTGGTGATTTATTCTGCTTTGTGGTCCATTTCTTCTGTGACCAGAGGTTTTTGTAGAACTGAATGCTTTCTGGAGTAGACTGTGATATAAATATTCTGAATTGGTTATAAGGTAAAGTTTGAGATTCGCTTTATTTTGTAGTCACTTGTAAATCAGTAAATTGCTTTGTAATTTAAATACTGTGTCCTCATTATACGTTGTAAATTTTTGTATACTTTAAAAACTTGACTTTAATTGGAAATACACTTGGTTGTGTTGAACAAAATTTTTTAAGAGTTGAACATAAATTTTGATGAATGACTTTGATATTAACAACTTTCGTAAGACTTTTAAGTTCTTTTTGCATTTAAACATAATGTACCTTTTTTTTTGGTGAGGAAGATTGTCCCTGAGCCAACATTTGTGCCAGTCTTCCTCTATTTTGCATGAGGGATGCTGCCACAGCATGGCTTGATGAGTGGTGTGTAGGTTGGTGCCCGGGATCCAAACCAGTGAACCCTGAGCCACAGAAGCAGAGTGTGCAAACCCAACCACTGTGCCACCAGGCTGGCCCCAAACATCATGTACTTTTTGTTTCTCAGATGGAGAAACTGAGGTAAGAAGTAGGGGTGGACTTTGCCCAAGGGCTGTTGATTTAAAGCAGGGGTGGGCCAAACAGTAAATATTTTAGGCTTTGTGGGCCATACAGTCTTTTTTGCAACTACTCAACTCTGCTGTTGCAGTGCAGGAGCAGCCATCAACAATACATAAATGGATGGGCTTGGCGTGGTACAGTAAAACTTTATTTACAAAAACAGATGATGGGCCATAGTTTGTGGACTCCTAGACTAAAGGCACATACTCAATTCTGTCTCATCATGAAGCCCTACCTTGGTTCTACGTCTCTCTCAAGGTTGATGTAGATTTATTAAAAGTTGGTTTTCCTATGGGCTTCGTCCTCAGTTTTCTTTTCATGTAACACATCCTGTGCTATAAAATAATTCATATATATACATCTTCATTTGAATTGTTTCCAACTCTAGATTAGTATAGCTGCCTGCCTTCCAAACTTCTATCCAAGAATATCCTATCAGGCCCCTAAAACTTTAACATGTGTGAGACTGATTTCAGTACTACAGCCTCCAAAACCAGACTGTAGTCTTTTTGTGTGTGTGCGCTTACTCATCTGGATGTCCCCTTAACTCTTCCCCCATCCTGTTTGTTCTGCCCCCTTGAAACTGTTGCCTTCCCCACCTCGTCTCCATCAGTACCACTGCTGCTTTATTCAGGCCCTTGTGGTCTGTCTTGGACTGTTGCAAATCATTTCACAACTTCAGGGCCCCCTGTGTCTAGTCTGTCTCCTTCCAGGCTGTCTTTCATTTTGCTGCTAGAGTGGTCTTGTTTTTAGTACATCTCATCTTGCCATTTTCTGCTTAAAACTCCTTAGTTGCTCTTCTGTGCCTGTTAGTTGCTCTTATGCCTAACCTTGGCATAAAAGTCATTTTGATAGAGAGATAGTGCCTTCCTACCATGAAGGTCCGCAATGTGGTGCTGCGTCCACCCCTGCAGCACACCAGCCTTCTCAGAGAACAGTTCCTAACTGTCCTACATAGTCCCTTTCTCCTCTTTTGGCCAACTTTTGTTTATTCTTTAAGATTAACTTCAAGCTCTGCATCTCCCTAAAAGCCTTCCTTGAACGCTCCCCCTCCAGTCTCCGTATCTGCCTTAGATACTTTCCCTGTCTCCTGCATGCTTTAATAGCACCCTTTGTTGCCCCCTCAGAGAAGCAGTTCCTACTTGATAGTCAGCTGTGTGCTTGTGGCTCCAACTCCCACCTCTTTCAAGCTGCTCCTTGGAGGATAGATCCTCTGTCTTTTATGCCTTTGTCCCCAGTGCCTAGAACTGTGCATTGTACATCTGGCCTGGACATTTTGAAGAATGGTAAATACTTATGAATAAAGAGGTGGGGCCACACATACATTTTTCTTTCCTTTTTGAGAGGTTCTTATTTCTACTCCAGGGGAATTAAAAGCCTAAGGAAAGTAGCAAAAAAGAAAAAACACTTAGGCTAGGGTCTGTGGTACAAAGAATGCTCAGTGGACAGGCCTGGGGCCCAGAACTGTCCCCTTGTATTCTTCACGACCTGGCCACTCACTCCCTAGAGCAGTGGTTCTTAATTTGTAGTGTAGATCAGAAACTCAGGGGGTGCTTCATTAAAGTGTACATGTGTAATGAACACCTACCACCCCCTCTCTTCCTGCCTAGTTATCACTGGGGCAGGGGCTATCAATATCCTGGTGATTGTTAGACACCTATATTTCTTCTTCCTGTTTCCACTCATTTCTCCCACCTGATATTCTCACCCTACTTATTATATTGCATAGTTCTTCATGACCATTCTTCTTCGTCTTATTTCCCTTCCTATGAGAGAGGGGCTCTAGGTGCAACGAGGTTCAGATGATGATGTTAGCATCTCAATTTAAAAATCCAAATGCATTTATATTTTCTGGTAGAAACATTGGTATAGATGAGGATTAATATTCTGAAGTAAAGTAGTGTACCTCAGATACAAATGAGTTAAACTGGCTTTTATTTGTGAGAAATTACATTGAGTTCTAAGTAATGGATTTAACATTTGAAACAAAACTTAAGTCTGTTAGTTAAGGACTCATGGAAACCTGCTGTACAGATCATCGTGCTATACCTCTTGCCATTCCCTCCTCCTATACTCTGATTTCTTACTTTTATAGATAGAGACCCAGGAGCTCTATAAAAGCAGCCTTTCTTGGGAGGAACCCCAGGTTGGCCCCTGGAAGATGGGTTGGAAAATGGTGCACGTTTTGCTGGTTCACATTTCAACAAGGTGCACATTTCTCTGCAGCTAAATCCAAGGGTTCAAACAATTATTTGCTGTCATATTTAAAAATACACTTTGCTGGTTTTGAGATTGAGCCTATGCAGATAGTTAGCTGGAGCCTCTAAAGAAGAAACCTCTTTATTCTTAAGTGACTGCTTAGTAATCTACATAACAAATGAGCTGTTTTGCTTCAGAGATGTGAAATAGGCATCTATAAATGAATAGTTTTTTTAAACTAAAGTTGTTAAGACAAAGTTCATCTTTTCACAGTAGGGTTTCTCCAGAAAACCCTCTTTACTCTATTGAAATGCAGCTAGTTTGAACTAGGAAAGCATATTCCAATAATAGGCCCATGCAATTAGCCTTCACTAGAATAGAGTGAATGCTGGAATTTTTTGTATTATTATCATCAATTGGTGTTAGTCTCAGGGGAACCACATAATAGTTAGAAAACCTTGATTGAGAGACGAAAACAAAGGTTTCTGTCTTATTCATAGGCATGCTTTAGTTCTTGAAACTAATAAAATGTTAGGGTCTTAAATGTTATACTTTTTCGGTAACCATCTGCCGATGGTAAGATTAAGAAAAGGTGCTTCAGAACTATGTCATTATTTTGAACTAGAAGAAAATGTTGAGGGACTCTTAATTTAGTGCCATATTCACACTAGATCTTGTATAGAAATGACATAGTGTGATGTGCTGGTGAATGTTGAACAACTGTCCTCACGGGAATAAAGCTCTGATTTATAGCATTTGCTGATTTCTGAGGTGTAAGTTCTCCACCATGACTAGTTTCAGGCTATGTGATTCACTGAACTTGGAGTTGGGAAGAGATGCCATAATCAGCTGGCTTCAGCACACTGCTGAATTAACCTCAGCTATCAAATGTTGAGAATTTTACAACCTCTATTTTTTTCTTTTTACAGCCTACATTTTTAATACTTATCTCATTCCTGTCTTTACGTTTGCCCTTTGTTTTTTAAAAATTGGCCTTATTGGGCTGGCCCCATGGCATAGTGGTTAAATTCATGTGCTCTGCGTCAGTGGCCTGAGGTTTTCTGGTTCGGATCCCAGGTGTGGACATGGCGCTGCTTATCAAGCCATGCTGTGGCAGGTGTCCCACATATAAAGTAGAGGAAGATGGGCGTGGATGTGAGCTCAGGGCCAGTCTTCTCAGCAAAAAGAGGAGGATTAGCGGCAGATGTTAGCTCAGGGCTATTATTCCTCAAAAAAAAGATTCTAAAAAAAAAAAAATTGGCCTTACTGATGTGTAATCTACATACAATACAATAAAATTCAGGAATTTTAGCATATAATTTTGATAAGTTTTGACAAATGTATACTCCACCACAGTCATGATACCCTATAACCCTTTCTACACACAGTTACCAGATTAATTTTTCCAGAATCTTACTTTGCCTTCACCACTCACCTGTGCATAAAACCATCACTGGTTATGTGCTGTCCATAGGATAAAGTACAAAATTCTGCGGCCTGCCCCTCTGCCATTTTGCCTGTCGTCTCCTTCTCTGGCCTTATCGGCTACTACCTGCCTACGTAAATCTCTTATTCCAAAAAAAGTGTTGAGCTGGTTCCTAGCACAGTTCCTGCATCTGTGTCTTTGCTCATTTCTGTACCCTGCCTGCAGTACTCCTGTTACCTCATGTTCCTTCTTGTCTTGACTGTCTTGCCTTTTCTTAAAAGTCTGGTTCACACCCATTTTTCTTCTTATACAATCCAGTCTTTAGTGATTACTCCTGCATCTCACCTGTGGTCCTACGGTTTGGCACTTAACTTTGCAACTTGTGCCGAAATCCCAGGTTTTTTATGGAGTAGTTGGGTCTTCCCTGATAAAGTTGTAAACTATGATAGGGTAGGAAATGTACAACTCAATTTTTAGCACTTGGCTTTCCTCAAATAAAAGGGACAATAAATGGTTCTCGATGACAATAAACTTTTCAGTGGCTCTTCCAATTCAGTAAGTCACAATCTCAGTGACACTGTTGGGAAGAATAGTACTGTGCTGTATCAGACCTCTTGGAAGAGGAAGGTTTGGTTTGTTATGGAGTATAAATGTGTAGTAATGTCTCTCAAAACTAGTGGTAAGTCATTAAAGTACACGTTGGAGCTTTTAGCTCTGTCTTGAAAATTCATCCAAAGGTAGTTAGCATCACGGACTTTGAACTCTTGGCAAGCTTTTAACATTTAAAGTAGGTCTCCAAAGAACATTCTTTGTTCCTTTCAACTAGCCTTATTTCACTTTTTGAAGTACTGGTAAGAAGTCAGTAGGGTGTATCTCATTGATTTCCTTCCTGTTCCAGGAAGCCATATTATGGTATTCTGAAAGAACTTTTGTGTCTTTTTGGGTAACTTTACTATAAGCAAATTGTTTTTATTTTAAAAATTGTACTCTCTGTAAAAAAAATTGCAGGTGTACTTGTTGAAATTTGGCATTGAATGATAACCTAACAGATATTTAGAGGAATTCTAGATGCCTATCTTTATTTCACAGCCTACCTTGCAGGTTCCTCTTTTTTTGTTCTTTAAAGTGTGGGTTTACTCAGGTTCCACAACTGGTCTTCATCTCTTGTTAGCTGATACACTTTTCTTGGGTGATTTCATCTATCATTGCCCAAATGCAAGTGTCTCCAAAATTTCAAAATTCCTTGTCTCTTTTGTTCCAGTCTTAGATGGCCAGATGCCTACTGGACATCTCCACGTAGCTGCCCTTCAGAGACCACAGATTCAGCATGTCCCAAATGGGACATCTCTCTATAAGTCTTGCCCCTCTTATTGCTGTTGCTCTCTTGCTGAGTGGTATTGCCATCCCCAGATCACTGAAGCCTAAAACCTTGGATGATTGGCTTCACCCTCTTCCTGCACCTTCTGTATCTGTCAGATCCACCTCAAACATTTCTTTTAAATCCTTTTCCTTCTCTCAGTTTGAAATCAGGCTAACCTTATCCTTTGTTGGGAGTGGGGCTCCCTCACCCCCAACTATTTAGTTAGTGAATTAAGAGCAGGTCCACTTCCCTGGCCTCAGATTAACCAAACTCATGAGTTTGAGAGGTAAAATTGGAAAGCCAGTACGTAATTTTCAGTGTGTACTAATGTGTTCCTTCCCTTTAGGTACACACAGCTGGGAGCCCATAGGTTATCTGAGAAGGAATCAGAACAGAAGCAAACAGATGAATCACGTGTGTAATGGCCATAATTAAATGGTGCCACCATCTCATAATAGGGAAATCCCTCGTGACCAGAAAACTCATGTCTATGAGCAAAGGTCCTCCTCCCCTGCCCAGTTGCTTTATTGGCCCCTGCTGGCCTTTCTCTTTTTAATTCTTCTTCAGTGACTGCAGGGCAGACCCTTGCTGTTGGATTCCATGTTTCTTTATATATATGAAGACATTCGTTTTGGGTCTGCTTAAATCTTGCTACACAGAAATCAAGCTTTCTCTTTCAAATGGCTTTCACTCCTCTCTTCCGTCATTATGTGTTGATCTCAAGTTGAACTTTGAGGGCCATCTTAGTTCATGTGTTTGGAGAAGATTTCATTGTAGCTGAAACGTAAGAACAAAAGGCTAATCTCCCCCTTGCGTTCCACTGGCATCACTACCTCCTGAAACACCCTTTCCCCTTCCCCACCCCCCTGGGTATCGAGCACCCTTGGTATGCCTCTTTAGCACCCTCTGGGTAACCCTTATTGTAACACACATATATTTCACTGTTTGGTAATTGTTTGTTTATCTGTTTCCCCATTAGAACTTGAGCTGTCCAAGGGCAGGCACTCTCACTTCCAGATCCCACTGTCTAGCAGTGCCTGGCACCCATTCATGTTACTCGCTTAATCAGTCTTTGTTGAACACCCACTATATGCCAGATAAAGAACAAGTCAGATCCATTCCCTGTCCTCTTGGAACTTGAATTTTGTTGGAGGTGAGGGAAGATGTAAACAGACAATATAGTACCTATGGTAAGACCTACAAGGAAGTGTACAATAGGCTGAAGTAGAGAATATTTAGGGGTTTGTTGGGGTGTGTACTTCTAGACAATCAGAAAGATCTCTGAGCAAGTGTCATTTAAGACACACCATAAAGGATAAGAAGCAGCAAGCTGTCTGTAGAAACAGGAAAGTCAGGGCTAGTCGAAAGTAGCCATCACAAAGGCCCTGAGGAAGGTGAGAGCTTATTATGTTTCAGGAAATGAAAGACCACTGTGGCTGGAAGGGCTAGGAGGAAGAATGTGGCATGAGAGGCCAGTCCCGTGGCCGAGTGGTTAAGTTCGCGCACTCTACTTTGGTGGCCTAGGATTTCGCTGGTTTAGATCCTGGACGTGGACCTAGCACTGCTCATCAAGCCATGCTGAGACTGCGTTCCACATAATAGAGCTAGAAGGACCTACAACTAGTGTATACAACTACGTACTGGGGGGCTTTGGGGAGGAGGAGAAGAAGAAGAAGAAAAAAGATTGGTAACAGATGTTAGCTCAGGGCCAATCTTAAAAAAATGCAACTTTGGGAAACTATTTAAAAAAAAGAATCTGGCATGAATATACTGTGCCAGTTATATTTTGGGCTTGGATGAGTGAAATTAGACTTTGATACAGTGATTCATGTAGGTTAAGATTTATTTGGAACTAGTACTTGATTATCTGTTAGAATTTGTGATTCTAAATGTTCATTTTGCATATTCCTTTCTGGTAGTTAATTTTCACAAATAATAACTGAAAGAAAACCTGGAATTTCAGTTTTATGTGAAATGTATCCTACAATAGGCCAGATACTCTTAGGAAGTTCCTTTCCGTGCCTAAATTTCTATCCCTAGGAAACCTGTAATATAGCCACATAAGCCTTCTGTATCATATTGAGAATTTTCACTTAGTCTTATTGACCATCATTATTTTCTGCTGGTTGAGCTACTAACTATTCAGCACAACTGTTGAGATAAATACTGTTAATTTAATGTGATATCCTCATCTGAAAACCAATTCAGAATAAGCACAGCTGAGTCATTTAAACTTATATGAGTACAGTTTTTGAATTACGTTCATTGATGTGTTAACTTATTTTAAACTATTGTTTCGATGGAAGACTCCTCTCCTTCCCTTTTCACAAACCTGTTTTCTGCCGTTCACTGCCCTAGGTTGCACAAACATTATTTGGCTTAATCGGAAGCAGAATGTTGAGTAGAGAGACAATGAGTGGTAGCTCCACTACTTGCCAACAATCTTAGCTTGGAAAGTGTTGCAGACTGGCCATTTCTTTATATCTTTATATCTTCCATCTTTATAATGGAAAAAATACCTGCACAGTAGGGTTGTTGAGGGGATTAAATGAAGTAACATATGTAAGACTGAAATCTCATGGTAGAGGCTTGGTGAACACTTGGCACCTGTTAATCTTCAGCTATCCTGTGGGGTAAATATGATTATCCTGACTTTTGTAAATGGGGGTAGAAAGCAGGAGTTAGAGAACATTTCATGTGCTCTGCGCTGGTGCTTCTCAAACTTCTGTGCATGCTAGTCGCTGGGGGATCTTAAAATGCCGATTCGGATTCACTTAGTCTGGAATGGAGCCCAGTTTCTGCATTTCTAACAAGCCAACCACCTTGAGTAGCTAGGTGCTAGGTTACTTACCTAGGAAGTGGTGGAACTGGGTCTCAAACCCAGGTATGCTCCACTCCAAAGCCTTCCACCGTCCCATAGACCCTCCCTAACTCTTACCGGAGGAACAGAGATTTTGTGGAGGGACCTGTAAGTTAGTTATTTAATAATTTCTTAAGCTAGTTAATCTGAGGTTGCATTTTATTCATTCGTTCAGCATTTACTTAGAACCTTTTATGTGTCCCATCTCCTTTTTAAAGATCCTACTTTTAAAAAAGTGTAGGGCTAGATAAAAAATGGGGGCGTATTACTTAATGTTGTCTATTGGACAATTATTTGGTGTCTCATCACCTTACACTTAAATGTCCTGTATTGCTCTTATCTACCCCATCCCCAACCTGCTCCTTGTCTTGCTTTCCCTTTTGTTTTTTTGTTAGAACAGTGTCCTCTACCTCATCTATCAGATTGGAGATACCAGATAATCTTGAGTCTTCTCTCTCCCTCATATACAATTAGTCATGAAGTTCTTTTAATTCTTAGAAATCTTATTGAAATGTGGCTTTCTCTCCCAGCCCTTTGCTGCCTGTCAGCTCTTACCTGTCCTTGTTCATCAGACCCCAGCTGGCCTTTCTCCCACCACTGTCTCCCTGCAGTCTCTCTGCAGTTAATCTCCCTAAACCAGCACAAGTCTGAGTGTGCTACACGCCTCTCCAAATGCTCTGTGGTCTATGTAGAGAGGCAGTGTAGGGTAGCTAAGAGCACAGACTTGACCTAGACTGCCTGGGTACCCACTCTAGCTCTATACCTTATTGGCTGTGTGAACCTGAGCGGGTTACTTAACCTGTCTTTGTAGTAATCACTTGTCTCCCTGGGCTGTTTTGAGGGTTATGAGTTAGTACAAAAGGCTTAGAACTGTGCTCAGCACATTGTAAGTTCTAAAAGGGCTACCTGTGTTAATATTTGTGACTAAAAAGTGGAAGAAGCAATTTAAAACATCGGGAAAGGGCTGCACCAGCACAGAAGTTGCGCTGAAGGCTCTCTTTAGAATAAGTTATAGGTTAATAAACCCCTCATTAGCAATTGATAACATCAGTATAATAAGGACCTAAGCATATTAAAGATGAAAAGTCACTTACTTTTCTCAAGATTGAAGAGATGTAATTTCAGCTTTATAGGTTTGTAACTAAGGTAGTTTAAACTAATAGATGTACCCTCTTTAAATCTGAGGATACTGTTTTTGGAAAATTAGTGATAATAGTAAATACTGAGCCTTTCCTTAATCCTGTTAATATATTTACTATTACTCCCTTTTACATTGAAGAGAACCAAGGCACAGAGAGGTTAAGTGACCTGCTCAAGACCATATGGCAAGTAAATGATCAAGCTGAGATTCAAACTAATGAACCCACTCTCTAACCACTAGAATTCCAGACTTACTGTGAAATTTCTGTTCTTGGAAAAGAACCCTCTTCCTTTGGGGAAAGGGAACTCTAAACTGGGTGATTGTGTAAAACTAAGTGGCAGAGAGGTGGTTGGGTAGGACTTCTTTGCTGTCCTCTGTGAGTCTCCAACATGTGACTCTTTAGTCCTGGATTTTACTGTCTAGACAATGCTGATATTGAATACTTCTGGTTCTTTTTAAGTGATGTTACTGGTTCCTTTTTAACTTAAATTCTTAAGTACTTTTGGGCAGATTGCAGTCAAGTATTGATCCCTGTCTGGCTGCCTCTGTCAGCTGGCATATTCATGAGTCCCCTTCCTGTGCCATCTAGCCAGCATGTGCTTAGGGAATGCATGCTACCTGATCACGCTCAAAAGTGAGAAAGGTAAATTTGGGGGAGGAAAACACTCAAATACAAATATTCATCTTGATGTGTTTAAACTTGTTGAGACAGTTCTGTCATAGTTGAGGGACAAATTAATGATAGTTACATTGGGTTCT
>NC_060274.1:108759852-108766836 GCF_021613505.1 Equus quagga | reverse complement strand
ACGGATGTTAGCTCAGGGCCAGTCTTCCTCAGCAAAAAGAGGAGGATTGGCAGCAGATGTTAGCTCAGAGCTGATCTTCCTCAAAAAAAAAAAAAAAAAAAAAAGAGCTGGGCAGCCTTGCTATCAGAGAGCTGTGTTCCAGCGTTAACCAATGAGTTGCACAATTAACCATTTAATTGTAAAAGTAGGGAGAAGTACCGAGCCGGAAGAGTGTGTACGGCAGAATGACCTCGCCATGTCCGGGTCCTGGGAGACTTCTCCTGGAGGATGTAAAACTGGGATCCAAAGAATGATGAGGAGTTAGGCGAAAAGCAGAACAGTGTTCCCTGCAGAGGGAACCACATGAGCAAAATCCCTGAGGCAGAAGGGAGCTTGAGCTGGGGAGGGCCGAGAACAGGGCCAGGAAGTGCTGGGAGGCAGGAGGTAGGCAGGGCCCGACCACGCAGTGCTTATGGGCCGTGGTGGGAAGTTTGGTCTTATCCCGAGAGTAACTGGTCATCATGGGAATGTTTGAGGCAGAATTCCTCAAATGTGATCTTATCTGTATTTTTAAAAGGCAGCGGCCAACACCGCATTTGTGTGTGGTAAGAGATATCCACGCACAATATTGTATGTGGTGAGGAGAAAATCAGTCCCAAGTTGGCTCTGATCGGCAGGACAAAACAGGATGGAGCCCCAAACCGAGCAGCAGGGGGCTCTGCCAGACGTCTGCCCAGCCTCCGCGAGCATGTGCCCGCTGCAGTGACCCTGCCTCAAGCGGGGGCCATCGCTGGCGGTCACAGAAGCTCAGGGACACATGCTGCATCCTCCCTCCACCAGGAGGAGATGGGAGGCATGGCTGCAGCCTGCTGGGCGGGGCGCCACCGGATTCTGACACCAGGAGGTTTTGGTCTATGTGCCAGCTGAAGCCCCTCATTCCTCCCTTCTATGTTCACTCTCATCTCCTATTTTATAGAGGGGCCTGAGACAAGGAAGACACCCTCATCCAGCAGATCATGGTCCCTGTCCTCATTCCCTCATGCCCTGACATCTCTGCCACATGCAGCCCACAGACCTCCCTTTTCTTCCAGGTTTCCTCACCCTTCTTGTTTTCCTCCTCCATCTGCGAGGTTCCTTGGCTTCCTTCTGCCCTTACATGGAAGGAGGTTGTTCCCAAGTTTCCTAACTCGGTGCTCCTTTCTCATCTAACTATACTATCCCAACCAGCTCTTAGTTCCAACCATGGGCTTGCATCAAATAGTCTAAACCTACACCCCTGGCCAATATCTCCCCTCTGAGTCCCAGTCCCAAATCCCCCAGTGCCTGCAGCACATCTCCCTGAATTTTCCACGGCTGCCTCTCGTCTCCCAGGGAGAAGGTCTGATTCTCTTAGCTCATGTTTTACAGCCAGGTGGCCAACCTGGGTGCAATGAGGGGAGAGAGGGCAACGGAGTGGGAAGGAGGAGGGAAGTGGTACAGAACCCAGCCAGCCAGGGCAGCTTGGGGAGAACCCTGTGGACGCCAATACGTAAATGGACACCCCGTGGACATGAAGAGGAGAAGCAAAAACAGAGAAGCACAGAGATAGGAGGAGACCTGGAAGAGACGGTGTCAAAGAAGCCAAGAGAGCAGAGAGTATGGAAAAGGGACTGGATGCAAACAGGGCATTGGCTTCAGCAATTAGCAAAATCCATCCATTCAAAGACACTTTTTTTCCACATTTGGACACAATGTGTCATACAACTGCTAGCATTTCATTGTTAATTGATGGTGGGTTCCCCCCTCTTTCTTAGTGTCACATAAAATGACGGTATGGTTTGCAATCTGTGGACTTTTAGAGTTGATGGAACAATGACAGTTATCAGGCAATTTCACTGGAGCAGTGGAGGCAGAAGTCTGAACATAGTGGGTTGAAGAGAGAGAGAACATTCCACAAAACAACTGGGTCTGGACTTTCAAAAATGTCATCATAAAAGACCAAAAAAAGAGAAGGAATTGTTTCAGATTAGTGAAGATTATAGAGACATGAGAGCTACATCATCATGACAGGGCCAGCACTGATCAAAGACTCCATAAAGAACATTATTGGAACAATGAGGAAAAATGAATACAGGCTATAAAAATATGGTATTGATGTAAATTTCTTGACCACGATAATCTTATTGTGGTTATATACGAGAATGTCCTTGTTCTCAGCAGCTAAAGTATTTGGAGGCAAAGGGTAAGTATGTCTGCAACTTACTTTGAAATGGTTCAGAAAAACATATGTGTGTGTATATATATGCATGTGTATATAGATATGTATATGTGTGTACACATGTATGTGTGTATATATGTGTGTATATGTGTATGTGTATATATGTGTGTGTATATGTATATATATTTAACATTTTGCCACATTTGCTGACTCCCTATGATTGTATATATATATAAGAAATATGTATGTGCACATACATATATGTTTATATGTATATATACCTGTATGTGTTTGTATTATATGTGTATATAATATATACATGGATTACATATGGATATATATACACACAGAGAGTGTGTGCATGTGCAAATGTGACAAAACATTAGTTCATAATCTAGGTCACTGGTTCTCAACTGGGGGCAATTTTGCCTCCCGAGGGACATTTGGTGATGTCTGGAGACATTTTTGGTTGTCTCAGTTGAAGGGCTCTCACTGCCGCAGCCCGGTTCATTTCCCTGTCAGGGAACCACATCACCCGTCTGTCAGTTGTATACTGTGGCAGCTGCATGCTGCTGTGATGCTGAAAGCTATGCCACCAGTATTTCAGATACCAGCAGGGTCACAGATGGTGGATGGGTTTCAGTGGAGTTTCCAGACTAGACAGACTAGGAAGAAGGACCTGGCTACCCACTTTCAAAAAAATTGGCCATGAAAACCCTGTGAATCGCAGTGGAGCATTGTCTGATACAGGGCTGGAAGGTGACAGGATGGGGCAAAAAGACTGGGCAGGGTTCCCACTCTGCTGCAGACAGGGACGCTAGGAGTCGGAATCCACTTGAGGGCACCAACAACAACTGTGAAGGGGGTGGTACCAGTGTCTAGTCAGTAGAGGTCAGGAATGCTGCTCCACATCCCACAATAGACAGGACAGCCTCCCACAATGATGAATTATCCAGCCTCAAATGTTAATAGTGCCAAGGTTAAGAACCCTGGTCTGAGCCAGCCCAGTGGCCGAGTGTTTAAGTTCGTGTGCTGTGCTTTGGCGGCTCAGGGTTTCGCTGGTTCGGATCCTGGGCGCAGACATGGCACCGCTCATCAGGCCATGCTGAGGTGGCATGCCACATGCCACAACTAGAAGGACCCACCACTAAAACATATATATATATACACAACTATGTGCTGGGGGGATTTAGGGAGAAAAAGCAGGGAAAAAAAAAAGAAGATTGGCAACAGTTGTTAGCTCCGGTACCAATCTTTTTTAAAAAAAAAAGAACCCTGGTCTAGGTAAAGGCTCTGGGTGTTCATTATATTTTTCTTTCAACCTTTCTGTAGGCTTGAAATTTAAAATAATACAAAGTAGGTGTAAAAAAAAAAAGAGTAAGAGAGGAGAAATGTGTGACAGAAAGGTGAGGAAGTGAGGAAAAAAGTGTCAGCAAATTCTTTCCAGGATCCTGTCTATAAAGAGATGAATTACAGCTGGAGGGAAAGAAAGCATTCCTGTCAACCGCACACGACACCCCCACCAAGAGTCATCCTATGTCCATGTGTAGTTACACCCGACCAGTGATACTTGTTCCACCCTCAGGCCCAGGGGAGGGGACCAGCGGGAGTCCCTGACAGCTCATCCACTGGCTGCGACAACAGAGCCCGGTCCATTGTAAGACGAGGTGGGTCTGTCAGCGTCTCTCTGCTGTGAAGACCCAGAGGACAAGGCACTTAGGAAGCTGACACTCCAAGGAAGCACAGGAAGAGACCACGAAGGAGAGCTGGAGTCATAGAAAACCTGAGCAAGCAGAACTCAGGAGGAGAGAAAAGATATAGAGCCTGGAGGAAGGATAAAGTGTCGCAGCTTGCAGAATAGGTGGTCTCTCTGCAAGGGGCACAGGAGTGGGAATTCACACTGCTGCCGAGCTCCTTGGCACTGACTTGGACTCTGGCTCCAAGGGGTCCACTAGGACCCCCAAGGTTCTCATCTCATGCCTCCCACCCGCCCTCTGTGCTCTTGTTCAGTTCCTGTGACCTGCCATGCTCCCTCCTGCCTTTGCACACGCTCTGCCCCCTGCCTAGTTGAGTCCCAGTTAATGCTTTCCTGGGGCAGATCCAGGTTTTGGGGGTCCTAAAGCTTGGAGGCCCTCTTGAAAAAGAAAACAACAGCAAGAATACAAATCAGTAGGTCTTCATTAGCTTCTTAGTAACCTGCCTGCTCCTCTTCACTCTCAACTCCAACATCACTCCCCTGGCAACATCTGCCTGCCCCTCTCCCTCCCCAACTGGGTCAAATCCTGTCATAGGTAATTCTGTGCTGTCCAACACAATGGCCACCAGCTACATGTGGTCATTTAAATTTAAATTAATTGCAATTAAATCAATAAAACATTCAGGTCTTCAGTCTGCACCAGCTGCATGTTGGACACGTGCTGGTATTATATGGCATATATTTTCATAGCTGTATCCAGTGACACTCACCCCCGATCTCCCTCAAGACTGTAGCTCCATAACGGGATTGCACATCTGTTGGCCTCATGTGGTGTTTCACCAAAAAAACTTAATTTCTCTCAAAGTAAAATGCGTCAACTTTTATGTAGCTTGTATGTGATAGTTTGTGTCATATACTATAACACCACCGTAGCTATTTAATTCGGGGTTCCTAATGGCTTCTCTCAGAACCCCAGGGTTGTAATGAGCATGTGGCTAAAACAGCCTTCAGTTACTCTGTTAAAAACTGGGTGCAAAACTGAGTACACCATGCCTCATCGAATTGGACTAGCAGTTCCTCTATTCCAGTGCTTACAATCCTTTCTGCTCATCACTTAACCATCTCAGAAGAAGAAAGCATTTCCCCTTCCAGATGCTCTCCTTTTCCTGGAGATGTCTGCTGACTGTCATGTCTCCATAGTCCCATAAATGATGTTATCGGAGCTGTGAATGAGATCAGAAGGATGCTCTGCGAGGGCCACCTCCCCAAAGTCCCAATGAACACGACTGCTGAAATACGAGCTCCTGAACCCAAGCGGTGCAGAGAAGGGCCTCAGACATCCTACAATATCAAAGACTCAACCACACTTTTGGCACCTGCTTAGGCAGCATCAAGCGGAGCACTGCTTCTCCAAGTGTGTGGTCCAGCGGCAGCAGCTTAACCTGGAAGCTTAGCAGAAATGCAGAGTCTCGAACCCCACCCTTCCTAAGGATGGGGTCCAGCAATCTGTGCTTTGACAAGTCCTCCAGGTGACCATGATACACGCTCAAGTTTGAGAAGGACTGAACTAGATAGTGTGTTCCCAAACAGAAAGCGCTTGGATCCAGCCCAGCAGCCTTGAGCAGAGTGGGCAGGTGCTCCCCGTTTCCAAAGCCTGCAGACAGAGAACAGAAAGGCTCCCCTTCAGGTTAGGAGGAGCACCAACCTTCACCCAAGGGAGCGAGAGCTCCTCTGGCAACCAGCCAAGGGCTCACACTGACTCTGCACAGACGGTCCAGCCAGACGAATGTCATCCCCAACAAATTCACCTGCATTACGAGCACCCCACTTCTCTTTTTTTTTTTGAGGAAGATTAGCCCTGAGCTAACATCTGCCACCAATCCTCCTCTTTTTGCTGAGGAAGACTGGCCCTGAGCTAACATCCATGCCCATCTTGCTCTACTTTATATGTGGGATGCCTACCACAGCATGGCATGCCAAGCCGGGATCCGAACTGGCGGACCCTAGGCCGCCGAAGCGGAACGTGTGGACTTAACTGCTGCACCACTGGGCCGGTCCCCCCACTTCTCTAGTACAGAGTTTCACGTAACTTCCTTCTTTCTCTGCTATGTATGAATTCCTGAGTCCTGGGTTGCAGCCTCCCTTAGCAAGCTCCATGAATCTTTGAGATCCGCACAAGGCAACCTGCGGCTTCATTATAAGTCAGTCAGACAAACCAGAGCATCCTCAGACAGGTGCTGCCTACAGAAGTCATCTTCGGGCTCACAGCTGTGAATGGAGACAACAGGGCAGGTGTCAGTGTGTGTGTGTTGGGGAGCAGTGATGACCACACGTGTCTGGAGCCAGAGCAGGAGCAGGGACGGGATGCCAAGTGATTCAGAGATGGTGTTTACACTGAAAAATGTCTTTCCCTCCAAGTGTCACATTTGGGGTGTTTGGGCCTTTTGGGCGAGGAGAAAGAACTGCAGTTTTCTCTCTTAGGTGCCTCCTCACAGGTGAGGGAGATCCTGGAATATCAGCAGAATGCCCTTGGTAAATTCCTAGCGCCAATTCCATAACTCAGGGTCAGCCAAGTTTAAAAGGGAGCCTGCAGAAGGTGGGAAGAAGATGTGTAGAGAACATCGAGAAGAGGGAGAAGAGTCAGGTGAAATAGAAGAGGGGTGAGTGCTCACTTGCTCCCTTCCCCCTGCACCCCAACCACTGACTGCTGTCAGCTCTTGGCCTCACTTGTTTACACGCCCCAGCAAGGCCAGAGCACAGCGACAATCTCAGTCACCACTGGTATCTGTGGCGAATTCAAATCAGACAAGAGTCAGACTGCTGAGAAGAAAATTACAGAAACAAGATATTTATTATTTTTCTTGAAAAAGACGGGGAAAGAAAACAGTTCCCGAGGGAGATGTTCATAAGCAAATCCTGTGCTTTTTGCCATGTCTTCTCTAAATAACAAAGCCCCTTTGGCAAAAGAAAACAACTCATGCAAGCTAGAACTGCCTCTGGAGAGCAAGGTTTAATTCTGACCCCAAATTACAATCAGTTTTTAGAGTCCTCTCAATTCCACCACGCCGCGTAGGAATTACTCAGACTTTTTTCCCCTTGACTTCTGAAAAAC
>NC_060274.1:108753023-108759842 GCF_021613505.1 Equus quagga | reverse complement strand
CAAGTGATCTGCAGGAAAGTCTATTTTGCTTGCAGTGGTTGTAATAGCCCGATTTCTCTTCCCCGTGTTATGTTCTTTGTAACAGAGCTACGCTGTGCAATGCCATCCTTTAAGTCTTGGCTTTCCCCTTCTTTGCCTTGGGAGCGCCGGGCCACCGGAAGCCGCGCAGCTGGAGGCAGTCGGCGACGTTGTGGGCAATGTAGTACAGGTTGAGCATGGCGGCTGGGCTCAGGATGTCCACCTCAGGTTTCTTCTGCTTCTTCCCGTGAGACTTGCCCCGGCCTGTTCCTCTCTTCTCTTTACCTGGCTTTCAAAGACAAGTACATACACGGGGCGAAAATTAGCTTTTATAGCTTTGACATAATTTTCAACATTTCCTACTGAACTTAAGAAAAAAAATTTCCTAAAAGGAAAGAATTGTCACCAAAAAAACTTTTGCACAGAGTAGGAGAAGTCACATGCAATTTAACTGAACACACGTGTATCGAGCACCCCAGATTAAAAGAGACCCAAACCTCATGCAATGTGTGGACCTTGTCTCTATTCTAATTGGAACAAACAAGCTGTAAAGACATTGTTTAGGCAATTGGGGAAATGTGATAATATCAAGGAACTATTCATTCTGTTAGGTCTGATAATGGCCTTGGGTAACGGAAGAAAATGTTTACACTTTTCAGAGATGCACACTAAAATCTCTAGGAATGAAGTGAAAGAAGGTCTGAGATTTGCTTTAAAATACTGTAGCTTCCCCCTCCCCACCCCCAAAAAAGGACAGATGAAGCAAATGTGGCAAAATCCTGATAATTTCTGAATCCGAGAAATGGATATATGGGGATTCATTTTACTATTCTATTTTTGTGTATGTATGGAAACTTTCATAATAAAACTTCAGTTCAAAACCTTTTAGACAAACAGGATGCAAATATATATTTTGACCCTTGTTATGTGGTGGTCTGCGCCTCATAGTCATGAGGACTGAGACACGGATGTGAGGCGCTTAGCACAGTGTCTGACATGAAGTGAGCACTCGATAAAGGATTGTTGCCACCACTCTATCACCGCTAATCCTCAGAGCTGTATTTCAAGGAAGGTAGGTGATGAGGATTTTTAGGCTGGTTAATTTTAAAATGGTTTATGATGAGGATTTCAGGCTGGTTAATTTTAAAAAACTGCAGATGAGAAGCAAGCTCCTAGGTTTGGAATTTGCTTGCTCTTTGAGAGATATTTGCATTTGTGAAGGAAGGGGGGATGACCTTGTAGGGACCTGAAATTGGCCACCCCAAGATATGTCTCTTTGGCATTGGGATTGTTTTGGGCTGATTGCTTTCGATAAACTGGGACAGGGAAGGAGGCTCTGGGGAATGGAACTTGCCCTTGTTGGGACACATTTACATTTGTAAGGTAAATCTCTATCTGTAAAAGGTGCCTCCCTCTCTGTACCAGGAAGAAGAAGGGAGACGACCTTGTCCCTAGAAACTCTTAATGGGGAAGGCAAGAACTTAAGTTGATTGCTGTCTGGCAATCTCAGGTAACTGATTTAGGGTGGTGGCTTCTAACCTTTCTAACCTTTACTTAATCTGATTTGATTCTTGTCTAAAAATCATGGGATCACCCAATGACCAGACCCCACCTGCACTGATACCATTTTAACTTTTTTTCATGTTCTTTCCTTTGTCTTGTAAAGAGATGATTCACATACCCATGCCTTATAAAATTAGCCCTAACCCTCAACTCGGGGCAGCAGCAGGAGCTCTGACTGCCCGTGGGTCCTGTCCCCACGCACCAGCTCTGCCTGCCCATGGGTCCTGTCCCCATGCCAGCAGCGGCAGCAGCAGCTCCCCATGCCAGCAGCATCTCTGACTGCCCGTGGGCCCTGTCCCCACGCAGCAGCCTGACTGCCCATGGGTCCTGTCCCCATGCTACACTATTCTCTAAATAAAAGAGCACTACTGCCAGATCTTGAGAGTCCAAGAAATCTTTCTTTCGACTCCTCGGCTCACCCACCCCGCGTCAGTAGGTATTTTTTCCCGTCTTAAAAATGGAAAAGCAGGGGCAGAGCAAGGTCACAGTGCAAACCAGCATCCACCAGGCTCATCGCCTGTGCTCCTGCCACAGCTGTGCCGCCATGCCACTGCCCTGGGGGGGGTGGGGGGGAAAGGAACTGATGTTATCCTGAGCAGGGAATAAAAAGGCTCCGAATCTTTGCTAGAGCTGCACAACCTGAGTTGACTTCTCTCTGTCCTCGGATCCACCCACAGGGAAAATAACCAACGGAAGCGTATTATTTAGAAAGTGTCTCTTCTAGGAAAGGGACAGGAATGTATAACTTATCAGGGACGCCTGCAAAGGCTAAATATTTGTATAAAGTAGACGTCCTGTTCATAGCATCTCACTTTAAAAATGTCCCGAGCTAAACAAAGAGAAAGAGTCAATGCGTTAAAAACATTAACATGCATTTTTGTTAAGTGAAACGGAGTAAATTCCTAGATACAAAACCCAGAAATGAAGAGGAGAAGTGGTCTGGCTTCTGTGAGGAAATCCAAATGAAAAGAAACAATAGGAAGGCCCATGTGATAAGGACATCTCCTGATGAAACAGCCCCCGGGCTGGGGGTGTGCCCTGCCAGAAGCTCTTAAAGATTTGGGTCTTGGCTTTCTTTCCAATTTTATACTTTTTTGCATGTCAACCACACTTGACTTACCTGCCATAACCTCAAAAAAAATTGTGGGTTTTAATCTCTAAAATGGTTTGAGAACTAAAATTCACACAAAAGTTTGACATTTTTATTCAAAGTTCTCATCTTTTTGTAGAAATTGGCAAACTGATTCTAAAATTCATATGGAAATTCAAAGGACATAGGATAGAGGTTTGACATTTTTATTCAAAGTTCTCATCTTTTTGTAGAAGATCCTAAAATTCATATGAAATGCAAAGGACTTTGAAAAAGAAGAACAAAGTTGAAGGACTAATACTACTTTATTTCAAGAATTATTACAAAGTTACAGTATCCAGACATCGTGGCATTGGTGTCAAGATAGACAAATAGATCAATGGAACAGAATAAAGAGTCCAGAAATAGATACACACATATATGAACATCTGATTCTCAACAAAAGTGCCAAAGCAATTCAGTGGAGCAAGGATAATTTTTATAACAAATGGTGCTGGAATAATGAATATCCATTTGCTAAAAAAGAAAACTCAATCCACACTTGCATCACATACAAAAATTAACTCAAAATAGACCTAAATATAAAACCAAAAATGATAAAACTTCTAGAAGAAAATATAGGAGGAAACCTTTGTGACCCTGGGGTAGGCAAAGATTGCTTGGATATGACACCAAAAGCACAACCCATGAAAGAAAAAAATTGATAAATTCACCATCAAAATAAAAAACTTTGGGGCTGGCCCGGGGGTGCAGCGGTTAAGTTCACATGTTCCACTTCTCGGCAGCCCGGGGTTCACCAGTTTGGATCCCGGGTGCAGACATGGCACTGCTTGGTAAAAGCCATGCTGTGGTAGGCGTCCCACATATAAGGTAGAGGAAGACAGGCACAGATGTTAGCTCAGGGCCAGTCTTCCTCAGCAAACAGAGGAGGATTGGCAGTAGTTAGCTGAGGACTAATCTTTCTCAAAAAATAAATAAACAAATAAATAAAACTTAAAAATAATAAAAATAAAAAACTTGTGCTCTTAAAAAGACATTGTTAAGAGAATGAAAAGCCAAGCCACAAATTGAGAGAAAATACTTGTAAATCATTTATCTGATAAAGGCTTTATATCCAGAATAAGGAACTCTTGAAACACAGTAAGAAAACAACCCAATAAAAAATGGTCAAAAGATTTAGACAGTTCCCCAGAGAAGATCTACAGATGGCCAAGAAGCACATGAAAAGATACTCAACATCAAGTCATTAGGAAAACGCAGTTAAAACCACAATGAGATATGGCCACATACTTCTTAGAATGGCTCAAGTTAAAAAGACCGACCACAGCAAGTGCTGGTGAGGATGTGGAGGAAATAGAAGTCTCACACACTGCTGGTAGAAATCTAAGATGACAGAGCCACTTCGGAAAACAGTTTGGCAGTTTTTTTAAGTGATTAAACACACACCTACCATATGATCCAGCCATTCCACTCTTAGGCATTTACCAAGAGAAATGAAAGCACCTGTCTGTTCAAAGACTTACACACAAATGTTCATAGTAGCTTTAACTTTTAATAGCTAAAAACTGGAAACAACCCAAAAGTCTGTGAGTGGGTGAATGGATAAACCAACAGTGGGCAAATGGTCTAACCACACAATGGAATACTACTCAGCAATGAAAAAAGACTAACTATTGATACATGCTACAACATAGGTGAATTTCAAAAGAATTAAAAAGTGGAAGAATCCAGACCAAAAAAAAAAAAAATACATACTGTATGACCCCATAGATATAAAATCCTAGCAATTACAAACCAACCTACAGAGACAGAGAACAGCTCAGTGGTTGTGTGGGAGAGGAATGCCGAGGCGCAGGGAGGGGCAAGAGAAAAGGAATGAGTACAGAGGAGCACAAGGAAACTTTTGGGGGTGATCAACATGTTTATTATCTAAAATGTGGTGATGGCTTAAGGGGTGCATACATATACCAAAGTTATCCAATTGTATATTTAAATATGTGCAATTTGTTATACATCAATTGTAACTCAATAAATCTATTAAGAAATTATTGTAAGAGGGTGGAAATTTTCAGTTTCGGAGCCAGTTGGCTGGTTCTAGGCCACTCTGTAGCTCTTGGCTGTTCCTGGTCTCAGAACACGCAGCACCTGACTTAACACCCGCCAAAGGCCTTAGTGAGGACCCCCTGGCTCCAGCCACGCAGGCCTGCCTTCCAGTCCCCGAACTTGCCAAGCTCCTCCTGCTGCCTCCTCTTCCTGCAGACCTTCACAGGGGACACAATGTATTTCTTCTCTTTGTGCTGATCACTGCCCAAGTATCACCTCTTTAGAAAACCTCCCAGACACCATGTCTATATTCTATCTATGACTAGGCTGACCATATCATTTATTGCCCAAACCAAGACACTTCAACAAACAGAAACAGGGACTGTCCCAGGCAAAAGGTGGAGGAGATATAGATGGTCTCCTGACAACCCTCCCAGCAGCATCACTCTCTACCTCCTACCCTAAACACTCTTCACTATTTAACAATATTTTTTTTGTTTATGTCTTTATTGTATGTTTCCCTCACCAGAGGTTTTGTCTATGAGCTCACCGCTGAAATCCCAGGACCTAGACCAATGTCCGGCACACAGTAGGGATGAATAAATATTTGCTGAGTGAATAAATTGCAACTCAGATACAACGCAGACCCAGGATTTAGAAAGCAAGTATAGATTTCTGCTTTTCTGAATTTTAAGATGTCTCCTTCATTCATTCAACAAATATTTTAAAAATACCTACTGTGCACCAAGCCCTGTGTTAGATGGAGAGCAAAGCAAATCTGGGCTCCTGTCCTCATGAGACTTACAGTCTAGTGAGGGAGAAAGATACTAGTTACCTAATCACAAACACATATACTCACCAACTATGCTGCGAAGGAAGAACACAGGGCACGTGGCATTATGAGGACATAGGAAGGGCAGGGAGAGACTGGTCTGGGATGGGAAGGAAGAGGGTTCCTGAAAGTGGTCTGTGGGCTGAGGGGCAGGGAATTCCCATGCAGTGCAAACAGCATGTGCAAAGGCTCTGAGGCTGGTGAAAACATGCACAGTTGAAGGGATCAAAAAAAAGGTCAATGTGGCCAGCCCACAGGCAACCAAGGCGGTTAGTGAGAGGAGCTGAGGTTGGAAAACAGGCAGGGTGCAACTCTGGCCTGCAGGCCTTGGAAGCTAAGGTGTTTGACCTTTTACACAAGGAGCAGTGGGAAGCCAGTAACTTAAACGGCTTTATTAAGCCATTCTGCTTCAGTTCCCTGAGCTCTGAAAGAAATGGCGATATCAACCAGGTGAAGTAACCCCGGCAGGACTCTCACTTTATATCAAGAGAGATTCATTTAGTGCTTTTACAGGCAATGAACCGGAAGGAACACAGAGATTTACCAAACATTTTTCTACACTGCAGTCAAGTGGGGGTGAGGAGTAAGGCAAAGCTTGGCGAAGGGCAGAGGGCTATGGGCGCTTGGGGAGCAATAGGGCAGCAGGAAGTACTTCTGAGCTGGGTCGATCTTGAAGAAAAGTAGATCGACAGCTCGAGATGAGGCAGGTGCCGGAGGCTTCCAGAAGAATGTGGGTCTAGGGTGGGATGTTTTTGGGTTTTTTTTTTTTAAGCAGAGAACAGGATTTGGTATATCAACCACGCTTCAATTTAAAAAAAAAAAAAGCAGAGAATACTGTAGATAAAGCTTAAGAGGTTGAGGCCCTTTTACCAAGGACTCTGAGCCCCAAGTTCAAGGAGAGCAGTACTGACACAGTAAAAGTCCCTGAGGACCTGGGGTGGGGGTTACAAGGTCACAGGCATTCTGGACGATCAAACTGTCAGGGAAGGAGGACAAAGGAGATGGACAGCCCCTGGGCAGCGAGGTAGTGGGCTACTGCCAGAAGCCAGGCGGGTGGAAAGGAGGGCAGGACCCGGGCAGCGGCGGCGAAAGCAGGTTGCCAGAGACTGGAGGAGGGCTGAGGAACAGCAAGGCTTGTGAGTTGGAGGCCAGGAGAATGAACGTGCCATTGGGAAGCGCAGAGAGGGTAGTGGTTAAAAGAGCTAGCTTTTGAACGCAGTTTGAAGACGCTCTCTGGTGGAGAAACTCGGGGGGGGGGGGGGGGGGGGGGGGG